>NW_024060701.1:20000-21802 GCF_016432855.1 Salvelinus namaycush | reverse complement strand
ATCTTGTTGATGTGACTGCATTACCTATATCATATTGTTGATGTGACTACATTACCTATCTCCTCTTGTTGATGTGACTACATTACCGCTCTCCTCTTGTTGATGTGACTATATTACATCTCTCCGCTTGTTGTTGCTACATTACCTCTCTCTCTCTCCCCTTGTTGATGTGACTACATTACCGCTCTCCTCTTGTTGATGTGACTACATTACCTATCTCCTCTTGTTGATGTGACTACATTACCGCTCTCCTCTTGTTGATGTGACTACATTACCTATCTCCTCTTGTTGATGTGACTACATTACCTCTCTCTCCTCTTGTTGATGTGACTACATTACCTCTCTCTCTTGTTGATGTGACTATATTACATCTCTCCGCTTGTTGTTGCTACATTACCTCTCTCTCTCCCCTTGTTGATGTGACTACATTACCTCTCTACGTCTCACACCTCTTTCTCTTTCTACTCCCCATACAGAAGTGTGGTAAGGTTTTTGGGACCAGGGAGTGTGTGAGTGTGTGTGTGAAAGCCTATTTGTCAGGCCCCGTCTCGCAGCAAATTCCTCAATGGGTTGAGAGGAGGAGAGGAGAGGAGGAACGAGAGAAGGGCTGAATGAAAGAAGGAAGAGAGCTGTAAACAGGATTACATCATTGCAAGGCCTGGTCCATGAAACCACACACACACACCTTACATGTGTCCTCACCCACACAGGCATTTAACACGCATCACACACACACACACACACACACACACACACACACACACACACACACACACACACACACACACACACACACACACACACACACACACACACACGGCAGGTCGTCTATTTATGATACTATACCTCTCAGAGGTGACTTTCCCTCTACCTCTCCAACCCCCTACCCCTCCGCCCCATACCCTCTACCTCTCCAACCCTCTACCTCTCCGCCCCATACCCTCTACCCCTCCAACCCTCTACCCCTACGCCCCATACCCTCTACCTCTCCAACCCTCTACCCCTCCACCCTATACCCTCTACCCCTCCACCCCATACCCTCTACCTCTCCAACCCTCTACCCCTCCACCCTATACCCTCTACCCCTCCGCCCCATACCCTCTACCCCTCCAACCCTCTACCCCTCCGCCCCATACCCTCTACCTCTCCAACCCTCTACCCCTCCACCCCATACCCTCTACCCCTCCAACCCTCTACCCCTCCCCCCCATACCCTCTACCCCATACCCTCTACCCCTCCAACCCTCTACCTCTCCAACCCCATATCCCTCCACCCTATACCCTCTACCCCTCCGCCCCATACCCTCTACCTCTTCAACCCTCTACCCCTCCACCCCATACCCTCTACCTCTCCAACCCTCTACCCCTCCACCCCTCTACCCCTCCACCCCATACCCTCTACCTCTCCAACCCTCTACCCCTCCACCCCATACCCTCTACCCCTCCACCCCATACCCTCTACCTCTTCAACCCTCTACCCCTCCACCCCATACCCTCTACCCCTCTACCCCTCCACCCCATACCCTCTACCCCTCCACCCCTCCACCCCATACCCTCTACCTCTTCAACCCTCTACCCCTCCACCCCTCTACCCCATACCCTCTACCTCTTCAACCCTCTACCCCTCCACCCCATACCCTTCCACCCCATACCCTCTACCCCTCCACCCCTCCACCCCTCCACCCCATACCCTCTACCTCTTCAACCCTCTACCCCTCCACCCCTCTACCCCATACCCTCTACCTCTTCAACCCTCTACCCCTCCGCCCCATACCCTCTTCCCCTCCAACTCTCCAACCCTCT
>NW_024060701.1:0-15000 GCF_016432855.1 Salvelinus namaycush | reverse complement strand
GGGGGAATGAGGTCTCTGAGTCATGGGTCTGGCAGAGTGGCATGAGCTGGTCACGCGTGCTCACGTGAGAGAGTTAGCTTGCGTTCCATTGCATTTCTGAAGACAAAGGAATTCTCCGGTAGGAACATTATTGAAGATTTATGTTAAAAACATCCTAAAGATTGATTCATACTTCGTTTGACATGTTTCTACGAACTGTAATATGACTTTTCGTCTGAACTTTCGCATGGACTTGCCCGCGCCTCGTGAGTTTGGATTGTGTACTGAACGCGCAAACAAAAAGGAGGTATTTGGACATAAATTATGGACTTTATGGAACAAATCAAACATTTATTGTGGAACTGGGATTCCTGGGAGTGCATTCTGATGAAGATCATCAAAGGTAAGTGAATATTTATAATGCTATTCTGACATCTGTTGACTCCACAACATGGCGGATATCTTCATGGCTTGTGCTTTTTCCGTAAAGTTTCTTTGAAATCTGACACAGCGGTTGCATTAAGGAGAGGTATATCTAACGTTCCATGTATAATACTTGTATCTTTTATCAATGTTTATTATGAGTATTTCTGTAAATTGATGTGGCTCTCTGTAAAATCACTGGATGTTTTATGAACTTTATCGAACAAAACATACATGTATTGTGTAACATGTAGTCCTATGAGTGTCATCTGATGAAGATCATCAAAGGTTAGTGATTAATTTTATCTCTATTTCTGCTTTTTGTGACTCCTCTCTTTGGCTGGAAAAATGGCTGTGTTTTTCTGTGAATAGGTGCTGACCTAACATAATGATATGTTGTGCTTTCGTCGTAAAGCCTTTTTGAAATCGGACACTGTGGTGGGATTAACAACAAGTTTATCTTTAAAATGGTGTAAAATACTTGACTGTCTGAGGAATTTTAATTATGAGATTTCTGTTGTTTTGAATTTGGCGCCCTGCACTTTCACTGGCTGTTGTCATATCGATCCCGTTAACGGGATCCCAGCCATAAGAAGTTTTAATAGCCATCCTTTTTATGATTATTTATTTGAATTGCGCGCCGTCCAGTTTCACCGGAAGTTGTCCCGCTAGCGGGAAGCCTAGCCCTAAGAGGACTTCAGTGTTTCCCAGCATGGCCAGAGGGTTAGGGGGTCCTTCAGCATGGCCAGAGGGTTAGGGGGTCCTTCAGCATGGCCAGAGGGTTAGGGGGTCCTTCAGCATGGCCAGAGGGTTAGGGGGTCCTTCAGCATGGCCAGAGGGTTAGGGGGTCCTTCAGCATGGCCAGAGGGTTAGGGGGTCCTTCAGCATGGCCAGAGGGTTAGGGGGTCCTTCAGCATGGCCAGAGGGTTAGGGGGTCCTCCAGTGTTTTCTGTGTAAAGATCATGCTGTTTAATCAGCTTCTTGATATGCCACACCTGTCAGGTGGATGGATTATCTTGGCAAAGGAGAAATGCTCACTAACAGGGATGTAAACAAATTAGTGTACAAAGTTTAAGAGAAATAAGCTTTTTGTGCGTATTAAACATTTCTGGGATATTTTATTTCAGCTCATGAAACATGGTACTAACACTTTACATGTTGTGTTTATATTTTAGTTCAGTCTACATTTCGTCTTTGAACACTGGGAAAGGATGGAAGGCATTCAGTTGTACAGCTGACTAGGTATACCCCTGGTCACTTTCACAATGTTGAGATACTGTTTGACCCAGTTCAAAAGTGCCTTCAGAAAGTATTCAGACCCCTTGACTTATTACCCATTATGTTGTCACAGCCTGAATTCAACATGGGTTAAATAGATGCTCTTCTCACCTACACACAGTACCCCATAATGACAAAGACAAACCACTTATTAGAAATGTTTGAAAATTGATTGAAAATGAACTACAGAAATATCTCATTCACATAAGTATTCACACCTCTGAGTCAATACATGTTAAAATCACCTTTTGCAGCGGTTACAGTCTGAGTCTTTCTGGGTGAGTCTCTAAGAGCTTTCCACACCTGGATTGTACAATATTTGCCCATTATTCTTTTCAAAATTCTTCAAGCTCTGTCAAGTTTGTTGTTGATCATTGCTACACAACCATGTTCAAGTCTTGACATAGATGTTCAAGTAGATTTAAGTCCAAACTGTAACTCGGCCACTCAGGAACATTCACCGTCTTCTTGGTAAGCACTCTGTCATTTATGTTAGTATTGTGGAGTAACTACAATGTTGTTGATCCATCCTCAGTTTTCTCCTATCACAGCCATTAAACTGTAACTGTTTTAAAGTCACCATTGGCCTCATGGTGAAATCCCTGAGCGGTTTCCTTCCTCTCCGGCAACTGAGTTAGGAAGGACGCCTGTATCTTTGTAGTGACTGGGTGTATTAATACACCATTCAAAATGTAATTAATAACTTCACCAAGCTCAAAGGAATATTCAATAATTCCACTTTATGGGTTATTCTGTTTAGGCCAGTCACAAAACATCTACATTTAATCCATTTTAAATTCAGGCTGGAAAACAACATTTGGAAAAAGTCAACTGGTATGAATACTTTCTGAAGGCATTGTATGTACTGTATTATAAACTGGGTGGTTCGAGCCCTGAATGCTGGTTAGCTGACAGCCATGGTATATCAGACCGTATACCACGGGTATGACAAAACATTTATTTTTACTGCTCTAATTACTTTAGTAATCAGTTTGTAATAGCAATAAGGCACCTCTGGTGTTTGTGGCATATGGCCAATATATCACCGCTAAGAGCTGTATCCAGGCACTCCACGTTGTGTCGTGCTTAAGAACAGCCCTTAGCCGTGGTATATCGGCCATATACCACAACCCCCCTCGTGCTTTATTGCTTAATTCTAGTCAAGGCTCATCCTATAGAACTACTACTATTCACACCTTTTCTATTCATATACTGTACATACTGTCTATACACACCATTCACAAACATACACTATATATACAAAAGTATGTGGACACCCCTTCAAATGAGTGGATTTGGCTATTTCAGCCACACCCGTTGCTGACAGGTATATATTATCGAGCACACCGCCATGCAATCTCCATAGACAAACATTATCAGCAGAATGGCCTTCCTGAAGAGCTCAGTGACTGTCAACGTGGCACTGCCATAGGATGCCACCTTTCCAACAAGTCATTTCGTCAAATTTCTGCCCTGCTAGAGCTGCCCCGGTCAACTGTAAGTGCTGTTATTGTGAAGTGGAAATGTATCGGAGCAACAACGTCTCAACAGCAAAGAGGCAGGCCACACAAGCTCACAGAACGGACCAGCCGACTGCTGAAACACGCAGTTGCAACACTCACTACTGAGTTCCAAACTGCCTTTTCGTCGGGAGCTTCATGAAAAGAGTTTCCACGGCTGGAGTGGTGTAAAGCTCGCCGCCATTGGAACAGTGGAAGCGTTTTCTCTGGAGTGATGAATCACGCTTCACCATCTGGCTGTCCCATGGCTGGACGAATCTGGGTGGCTGAATGGAAGCAAGTCCCCACAGCAATGTTCCCACATCTAGTGGAAAGCCTTCCCAGAAGAGTGGAGGCTGTTATAGCAGCAAAGGGGGGACCAACTCCATATTAATGCCCATGATTTTAGAATGAGATGTTCGACGAGCAGGTGTCCACATACTTTTGGTCATGTAGTTTATCATTCCTAGTACATCTAGTGTAAATTCTTCCAGTGTATATACACATAGATTGCATGAATTGTTTCCTAAATCAAGGTTAGGATAGACAGACAGTCTCTTTGAACAGCCACCCAGGACAGATCTAGGGGTCGTCTAGGCGTGAGTCTCCGGTTAGTAGGGATGGGAACGACCAGGTGCTTCATGATATCATCACCACACTCAGGTGCCGATTCTACTGAATGGTGCTTGTCTAATAAAGTTTAGATCAAAGCTGAATCAATGTCTCGAAAGATCACTTACCGGTGAATTAGTATTCTACCACAGCCCTAACATACCGAGTAATAGCCCAGTATTGAATGAATTCATATATTCATCCACTTTGTCACATATGCTTTATTTGAATCAAGCATCGAGGACCAGCAGTGAACAGTTTTTTCTTTAACAAAAAAACGCTTGACTTGAGCGGGACTCGAACCCGTGATTCCTGTAACCCAGAGAATCAGAGCCTTAGCGCTGCTGTACGCCACATGGCAGTGATGTCAATTGTGGTAAATGTCACCTATTTGACTCTTTTCTACTATGTACCTATTGTATAGTCGTCCTTTATTCGCTAAAAGCACATGGATGTGTGTTAAACGGATAAGCAACAGCTTGTCATATGTGAGAAAACGTGCATTTAGAATTTTTGTTCAACCTTTAGTAGCTAGTAGCTTAGTTAAGGACCCATCATGCAACATATTGGTAGTTGTGACCAAGTGGAACAAAAGTAAACCTCGACTTTGGATGATTACAAAATTCCTCTGGTGGCCGAGTTGACCCATTTCAACAAACGCTTTGTTGATTTGTGGAGAAAAAGTTGAAGATATTTGATAGGCTGATGAGGAAGTTGTTACAGGAAATATTGACTGCCACCTGAGGAGGTTAGCATAGAGCTAACACGTGGCAGGTTACCTGATGGGACCAGCTACAATGTAGTGAGCCTTCTATCACGTGACACGACGTCAACGACGAAAATTGGCTGATGCCTTAACTTAACCTTGAACTTAAACTTTTTCTAATGTTGGTAAGTATGACCCCTGTATGACCCCTGTATGTCTGCTGCAGAGGAACAACAGAGAGACAGGAGAAAATTAGTTTTGGGTATACAATGGCAAGAAAAACTGTGTGAACCTTTTGGAATTACCTGGATTTCTGCATAAATTGTTCATCAAATTTGATCTGATCTTCATCTAAGTCACAACAATAGACAAACACAGTGCGCTTAAACTAATAACACACCCATTATTGTATTTTTCTGGTCTATATTGAATACATCATTTAAACATTCACAGTGTAGGTTGGAAAAAGTATGTGAACCCCAAGGCTAATGACTTCTCCAAAAGCTAATTGGAGTCAGGAGTCAGCTAACCTGGAGTCCAATCATTGAGACGAGATTGGAGATGTTGGTTAGAGCTGCCCTGCCCTATAAAAAGAGTTTGCTATTCACAAGAAGCATTGCCTGATGTGAACCATGCCTCGAACAAAAGAGATCTCAGAAAATAATGGTTAACTTGCATACATCTGGAAAGGGTTACAAAAGTATCTCTAAAAGCCTTGACATTCATCAGTCCACGGTAAGACAAATTGTCTATAAATGGAGAAAGTTCAGCACTGTTGCTACTCTCCCTAGGAGTGGACGTCCTGCAAAGATGACTGCATGAGCACAGTGCAGAACGCTCAATGAGGTTAAGAAGAATCCTAGAGTGTCAGCTAAAGACTTACAGAAATCTCTGGAACATGCTAACATCTCTGTTGACGAGTCTCCGATACGTAAAACACTAAACAGGAGTGGTGTTCATGGGAGGACACCACGGAAGAAGCCACTGCTGTCCAATAAAAACATTGCTGCACGTCTGAAGTTCACAAAAGTGCACCTGGATGTTCCACAGCGCTACAGGAAATATATTCTGTGGACAGATGAATCTACAGTTGAGTTGTTTGGAAGGAACACACAACACTATGTGTGGAGAAAAAAAGGCACAGCACACCAACATCAAAACCTCATCCCAACTGTGAAGTATGGTGGAGGGAGCATCATGGGTTTGGGGCTGCTTTGCTGCCTCAGGGCCTGGACAGCTTGCTATCTTCGGCAGAAAAATGAATTCCCAAGTTTATCAAGACATTTTGCAGGAGAATGTAAGGCTATCTGTCCGCCAATTGAAGCTCAACAGAAGTTGGGTGATGCAACAACGTCCCAAAACACAGAAGTAAATCAACAACAGAATGGCTTCAACAGAAGAAAATACGCCTTCTGGAGTGGCCCAGTCAGAGTCCTGACCTCAACCCGATTTAAAATGCTGTGGCCTGACCTCGAGAGAGCAGTTCACACCAGACATCCTTAGAATATTGCTGAACTGAAACAGTGTCTCCTTCAGGCTCTTTCTCTCAGTGCAGGGAGGCAGGGATGCAGGGAGACAGGGAGACAGGGAGGCAGAGAGGCAGGGAGACAGGGAGACAGGGAGGCAGGGAGGCAGGCAGACAGGGAGACAGGGAGACAGGGAGAGCCGGAGGGGCAGGGAGGCAGAGAGACAGGGAGGCAGGCAGACAGGGAGAGCCGGAGGGGCAGGGAGGCAGAGAGACAGGGAGGCAGGCAGACAGGGAGAGCCGGAGGGGCAGGGAGGCAGAGAGGCAGAGAGACAGGGAGGCAGGGAGGCAGAGAGGCAGAGAGACAGGGAGGCAGAGAGGCAGAGAGACAGAGAGGCAGGGAGACAGAGAGACAGAGAGACAGGGAGGCAGGGAGACAGGGAGGCAGGGAGACAGAGAGACAGGGAGGCAGAGAGGCAGGGAGACAGGGAGGCAGGGAGCCGGAGGGGCAGGGAGACAGGGAGGCAGAGAGACAGGGAGGCAGAGAGGCAGAGAGACAGAGAGGCAGGGAGACAGAGAGACAGGGAGGCAGGGAGCCGGAGGGGCAGGGAGACCCTTGACATTTCCGGCTCGTCTTTAAAGAGGACCTTAACCTTTCCCAACAGCCATACAACAACACGTTTTAGACGGCCCAAACAATGCCTGATGGGCCACTCAGAACAGGAATAAATCAGAGAAAACAACAAGCATAGAAAGATGATAGGGAGCGTGACAATAAGTCATTTAATAAATTAGGTGGAAATATTAATTTGAGGGGAAATAGTTTTCAGGAGATTAGCTGGAGTCCACTTGACTAATGTTGATGACAACATAGTAATCCTTGTAATATTATTAGCATGAATGTGGTTTCTCACACCTCAGCAGTGTGTGTTTGTGTAATTCATGTAAACTAAAGTCATTCACACACCCCCCCCCCCACATCTCTCTGTCAGTAGATCAGGCAGTCAGTCAGTTGATCAGGCAGACAGGCAGTCAGTCAGTCAGTTGATCAGGCAGTCAGTCAGTCAGTCAGTTGATCAGGCAGACAGGCAGGCAGTCAGGCGATCAGGCAGACAGTCAGTCAGGCGATCAGGCAGACAGTCATTCAGTCAGTTGATCAGGCAGACAGTCAATCGGCAGACAGTCAGTCAGTCAGTTGATCAGGCAGACAGACAGTCAGTCAGTCGATCAGGCAGACAGTCAGTCAGTCAGTCAATCAGGCAGACAGTCAGTCAGTCAGTCAGTCAATCAGGCAGACAGGCAGTCAGTCAGTCAGTTGATCAGGCAGACAGGCAGTCTGTCAGTTGATCAGGCAGACAGGCAGTCTGTCAGTCGATCAGGCAGACAGGCAGGCAGTCAGTCGATCAGGCAGACAGTCAGTCAATCAGGCAGACAGGCAGTCAGTTGATCAGGCAGACAGGCAGTCAGTCAGTCGATCAGGCAGACAGTCAGTCAATCAGGCAGACAGTCAGTCAGTCAGTCAATCAGGCAGACAGTCAGTCAGTTGATCAGGCAGACAGTCAGTCAGTTGATCAGGCAGACAGTCAGTCAGTCAGTCGATCAGGCAGACAGGCAGTCAGCTTCCTCCTGAGGCCATCTTTCTCCTTTCAAGTGATGTTAAAGTAGCTGTGTAATTTCAGGTCCATAATTACCTGGGATTAGAGACCAGGTGGTATTAAAGCAACTACAACACACTCTAGCAGAGAGACACACACACACACACACACACACACACACACACACACACACACACTAAGAGGCCTTTAGACAGCGAGAGACGGAGAGTAGCATCGAGTGGGAAAAAACACACACACACACTACCACAAAAGGTTTAACCACAAAACAGATTCACTCACTGCAGAGGAAAAGGACAGTGTGTGTGTGTGTGTGTGTGTGTGTGTGTGTGTGTGTGTGTGTGTGGTGTGTGTGTGTGTGTGGTGTGTGTGTGTGTGTGTGTGTGTGTGTGTGTGTGTGTGTGTGTGTGGTGTGTGGTGTGTGTGTGTAAAGCACATAGCTATGAGACCACCAGAGACCCCTATCAATAATAATGCATTCTACTCTGAAACATGTTAACATTGTGAATGATAAACCAACGTCGTGTTGTTAGACCACAGAGAGATAAAAGGTAATGGATTCATACCGTTCAACACCAGACAGTCAATAACAGAACAAACAGCATATCTGTCTCCACAAAAACACACATTTCCTTAAGACACAAGGATGGGTGGGGGGACACACAATTTATCAAACGGGATGGTGTCTCGCCCAAAGCTAACTACGTGTGTGTGTGTGTGTGTGGACTAGAATTGACACATCTATGTTTCTGGGCTCGGGGGCAGGATTAGAGAGAACCTCCGCCTCGACCCAACAAACATTACATATTAACAAAATGACAAGGAAACCTTCATTACAAAACCCCTCCTGCTATCACACACACACACACACACACACACACACACACACACACACACACACACACACACACACACACACACACACACACACCTTACAGCGCTGCGGAGCGTCGGGCCAAAAATACAACCCGACAGACAAGAGATTCCATTATTTCTGACGCCTCGGTGTCAACAACCAAAGCACATCCGGCGGGGCAGCCGAGGGGGTAGGGGGTAGAGGGTAGGGGATAGGGGGTAGGGGATAGGGGGTAGGGGATAGGGGGTAGGGGGTAGGGAGGATAAGGCAACGCTAATCTAACAGAATAATGTCGAAGCACCAGGAATGCTACAGCATACATCATGTAGACTATCTGAGGGTCAGAAGGGGAATGCTATATAATACATCATGTAGACTATCTGAGGGTCAGAAGGGGAATGCTATATAATACATCATGTAGACTATCTGAGGGTCAGAAGGGGAATGCTATAGCATACATCATGTAGACTATCTGAGGGTCAGAAGGGGAATGCTATATAATACATCATGTAGACTATCTGAGGGTCAGAAGGGGAATGCTATATAATACATCATGTAGACTATCTGAGGGTCAGAAGGGGAATGCTATATAATACATCATGTAGACTATCTGAGGCTCAGAAGGGGGAATGCTATAGAATACATCATGTAGACTATCTGAGGGTCAGAAGGGGAATGCTATATAATACATCATGTAGACTATCTGAGGGTCAGAAGGGGAATACTACAGCATACATCATGTAGACTATCTGAGGGTCAGAAGGGGAATGCTATATAATACATCATGTAGACTATCTGAGGGTCAGAAGGGGGAATGCTATATAATACATCATGTAGACTATCTGAGGGTCAGAAGGGGAATGCTATATAATACATCATGTAGACTATCTGAGGGTCAGAAGGGGAATGCTATATAATACATCATGTAGACTATCTGAGGGTCAGAAGGGGAATGCTATATAATACATCATGTAGACTATCTGAGGGTCAGAAGGGGAATGCTATATAATACATCATGTAGACTATCTGAGGGTCAGAAGGGGAATGCTATATAATACATCATGTAGACTATCTGAGGGTCAGAAGGGGAATGCTATATAATACATCATGTAGACTATCTGAGGGTCAGAAGGGGAATGCTATATAATACATCATGTAGACTATCTGAGGGTCAGAAGGGGAATGCTATATAATACATCATGTAGGCTATCTGAGGGTCAGAAGGGGAATGCTATATAATACATCATGTAGACTATCTGAGGGTCAGAAGGGGAATGCTATATAATACATCATGTAGACTATCTGAGGCTCAGAAGGGGGAATGCTATAGAATACATCATGTAGACTATCTGAGGGTCAGAAGGGGAATGCTATATAATACATCATGTAGACTATCTGAGGGTCAGAAGGGGAATACTACAGCATACATCATGTAGACTATCTGAGGGTCAGAAGGGGAATGCTATATAATACATCATGTAGACTATCTGAGGGTCAGAAGGGTGAATGCTATATAATACATCATGTAGACTATCTGAGGGTCAGAAGGGGAATGCTATATAATACATCATGTAGACTATCTGAGGGTCAGAAGGGGAATGCTATATAATACATCATGTAGACTATCTGAGGGTCAGAAGGGGAATGCTATATAATACATCATGTAGACTATCTGAGGCTCAGAAGGGGGAATGCTATAGAATACATCATGTAGACTATCTGAGGGTCAGAAGGGGAATGCTATATAATACATCATGTAGACTATCTGAGGGTCAGAAGGGGAATACTACAGCATACATCATGTAGACTATCTGAGGGTCAGAAGGGGAATGCTATATAATACATCATGTAGACTATCTGAGGGTCAGAAGGGTGAATGCTATATAATACATCATGTAGACTATCTGAGGGTCAGAAGGGGAATGCTATATAATACATCATGTAGACTATCTGAGGGTCAGAAGGGGAATGCTATATAATACATCATGTAGACTATCTGAGGGTCAGAAGGGGAATGCTATATAATACATCATGTAGACTATCTGAGGGTCAGAAGGGGAATGCTATATAATACATCATGTAGACTATCTGAGGGTCAGAAGGGGAATGCTATATAATACATCATGTAGACTATCTGAGGGTCAGAAGGGGGATGCTACAGCATACATCATGTAGACTATCTGAGGGTCAGAAGGGGAATGCTATATAATACATCATGTAGACTATCTGAGGGTCAGAAGGGGAATGCTATATAATACATCATGTAGACTATCTGAGGCTCAGAAGGGGGAATGCTATAGAATACATCATGTAGACTATCTGAGGGTCAGAAGGGGAATGCTATATAATACATCATGTAGACTATCTGAGGGTCAGAAGGGGAATACTACAGCATACATCATGTAGACTATCTGAGGGTCAGAAGGGGAATGCTATATAATACATCATGTAGACTATCTGAGGGTCAGAAGGGTGAATGCTATATAATACATCATGTAGACTATCTGAGGGTCAGAAGGGGAATGCTATATAATACATCATGTAGACTATCTGAGGGTCAGAAGGGGAATGCTATATAATACATCATGTAGACTATCTGAGGGTCAGAAGGGGAATGCTATATAATACATCATGTAGACTATCTGAGGGTCAGAAGGGGAATGCTATATAATACATCATGTAGACTATCTGAGGGTCAGAAGGGGGATGCTACAGCATACATCATGTAGACTATCTGAGGGTCAGAAGGGGGATGCTACAGCATACATCATGTAGACTATCTGAGGGTCAGAAGGGGGAATGCTATAGAATACATCATGTAGACTATCTGAGGATCAGAAGGGGAATGCTATATAATACATCATGTAGACTATCTGAGGGTCAGAAGGGGAATACTACAGCATACATCATGTAGACTATCTGAGGGTCAGAAGGGGAATGCTATATAATACATCATGTAGACTATCTGAGGATCAGAAGGGGAATGCTATATAATACATCATGTAGACTATCTGAGGGTCAGAAGGGGGAATGCTATAGAATACATCATGTAGACTATCTGAGGGTCAGAAGGGGAATACTACAGCATACATCATGTAGACTATCTGAGGGTCAGAAGGGGAATGCTATATAATACATCATGTAGACTATCTGAGGGTCAGAAGGGGAATGCTATATAATACATCATGTAGACTATCTGAGGGTCAGAAGGGGGATGCTACAGCATACATCATGTAGACTATCTGAGGGTCAGAAGGGGGAATGCTATAGAATACATCATGTAGACTATCTGAGGATCAGAAGGGGAATGCTATATAATACATCATGTAGACTATCTGAGGGTCAGAAGGGGAATACTACAGCATACATCATGTAGACTATCTGAGGGTCAGAAGGGGAATGCTATATAATACATCATGTAGACTATCTGAGGATCAGAAGGGGAATGCTATATAATACATCATGTAGACTATCTGAGGGTCAGAAGGGGGAATGCTATAGAATACATCATGTAGACTATCTGAGGGTCAGAAGGGGAATACTACAGCATACATCATGTAGACTATCTGAGGGTCAGAAGGGGAATGCTATATAATACATCATGTAGACTATCTGAGGGTCAGAAGGGGGATGCTACAGCATACATCATGTAGACTATCTGAGGGTCAGAAGGGGGAATGCTATAGAATACATCATGTAGACTATCTGAGGGTCAGAAGGGGAATGCTATATAATACATCATGTAGACTATCTGAGGGTCAGAAGGGGAATGCTATAGCATACATCATGTAGACTATCTGAGGGTCAGAAGGGGGAATGCTATATAATACATCATGTAGACTATCTGAGGGTCAGAAGGGGAATGATATATAATACATCATGTAGACTATCTGAGGGTCAGAAGGGGAATGCTACAGCATACATCATGTAGACTATCTGAGGGTCAGAAGGGGAATGCTATATAATACATCATGTAGACTATCTGAGGGTCAGAAGGGGAATGCTATATAATACATCATGTAGACTATCTGAGGGTCAGAAGGGGAATGCTACAGCATACATCATGTAGACTATCTGAGGGTCAGAAGGGGAATGCTATATAATACATCATGTAGACTATCTGAGGGTCAGAAGGGGAATGCTACAGCATACATCATGTAGACTATCTGAGGGTCAGAAGGGGAATGCTATATAATACATCATGTAGACTATCTGAGGGTCAGAAGGGGAATGCTATATAATACATCATGTAGACTATCTGAGGGTCAGAAGGGGAATGCTATATAATACATCATGTAGACTATCTGAGGGTCAGAAGGGGAATGCTATAGCATACATCATGTAGACTATCTGAGGGTCAGAAGGGGGATGCTATATAATACATCATGTAGACTATCTGAGGGTCAGAAGGGGAATGCTACAGCATACATCATGTAGACTATCTGAGGGTCAGAAGGGGAATGCTACAGCATACATCATGTAGACTATCTGAGGGTCAGAAGGGGAATGCTATATAATACATCATGTAGACTATCTGAGGGTCAGAAGGGGAATGCTATATAATACATCATGTAGACTATCTGAGGATCAGAAGGGGAATGCTATATAATACATCATGTAGACTATCTGAGGGTCAGAAGGGGAATGCTATATAATACATCATGTAGACTATCTGAGGGTCAGAAGGGGAATGCTATATAATACATCATGTAGACTATCTGAGGGTCAGAAGGGGAATGCTATAGCATACATCATGTAGACTATCTGAGGGTCAGAAGGGGAATGCTATATAATACATCATGTAGACTATCTGAGGGTCAGAAGGGGAATGATATATAATACATCATGTAGACTATCTGAGGGTCAGAAGGGGAATGCTACAGCATACATCATGTAGACTATCTGAGGGTCAGAAGGGGAATGCTATATAATACATCATGTAGACTATCTGAGGGTCAGAAGGGGAATGCTATATAATACATCATGTAGACTATCTGAGGCTCAGAAGGGGAATGCTACAGCATACATCATGTAGACTATCTGAGGGTCAGAAGGGGGAATACTACAGCATACATCATGTAGACTATCTGAGGGTCAGAAGGGGGAATACTACAGCATACATCATGTAGACTATCTGAGGGTCAGAAGGGGAATGCTACAGCATACATCATGTAGACTATCTGAGGGTCAGAAGGGGAATGCTACAGCATACATCATGTAGACTATCTGAGGGTCAGAAGGGGAATGCTATATAATACATCATGTAGACTATCTGAGGGTCAGAAGGGGAATGCTATATAATACATCATGTAGACTATCTGAGGGTCAGAAGGGGAATGCTATATAATACATCATGTAGACTATCTGAGGGTCAGAAGGGGAATGCTATATAATACATCATGTAGACTATCTGAGGGTCAGAAGGGGAATGCTACATAATACATCATGTAGACTATCTGAGGGTCAGAAGGGGAATGCTATATAATACATCATGTAGACTATCTGAGGGTCAGAAGGGGAATGCTATAGCATACATCATGTAGACTATCTGAGGGTCAGAAGGGGAATGCTATATAATACATCATGTAGACTATCTGAGGGTCAGAAGGGGAATGCTATATAATACATCATGTAGACTATCTGAGGGTCAGAAGGGGAATGCTATAGCATACATCATGTAGACTATCTGAGGGTCAGAAGGGGAATGCTATAGCATACATCATGTAGACTATCTGAGGGTCAGAAGGGGAATGCTATAGCATACATCATGTAGACTATCTGAGGGTCAGAAGGGGAATGCTATATAATACATCATGTAGACTATCTGAGGGTCAGAAGGGGAATGCTATAGCATACATCATGTAGACTATCTGAGGGTCAGAAGGGGGAGGGGGGGGGTTGTGTTACTGTGTGTGTGTAGTGTACGACTTGGGGGGTTGTGTTACTGTGTGTGTGTAGTGTACGCCTCGGGGGGTTGTGTTACTGTGTGTGTAGTGTAGTGTTACTGTGTGTGTGTAGTGTATGCCTCGGGGGTTGTGTTACTGTGTGTGTGTGTGTGTGTGTGTGTGGGGGGGGGGGGGGGGGGGGGGTGGGGGGGGGGGTTGTGTTAGTGTGTGTGTGTAGTGTACGACTCGGGGGGTTGTGTTACTGTGTGTGTGTAGTGTGGGGGGGGGATGTGTTACTGTGTGTGTGTGTGTGGGGGGGGGGGGGGGGTTGTGTTACTGTGTGTGTGTAGTGTACGACTCGGGGGGTTGTGTTACTGTGTGTGTGTAGTGTAGTGTTACTGTGTGTGTGTAGTGTTGTGTTACTGTGTGTGTGTGTGTGTGGGGGGGGTTGTGTTACTGTGTGTGTGTGTGTGTAGTGTACGCCTCGGGGGGGGTTGTGTTACTGTGTGTGTGTGTAGTGTACGACTCGGGGGGGTTGTGTTACTGTGTGTGTGTAGTGTTGTGTTACTGTGTGTGTGTAGTGTAGTGTTACTGTGTGTGTGTAGTGTTGTGTTACTGTGTGTGTGTAGTGTACGCCTCGGGGGGTTGTGTTACTGTGTGTGTGTAGTGTAGTGTTACTGTGTG
>NW_024060700.1:15000-21825 GCF_016432855.1 Salvelinus namaycush | reverse complement strand
GGGCACTCTGTTTTTCCTGAATATTCAACATAGAATATTTCGGACTTTTTTGAAAAGCTCCATAAATCCCTTAGGCCGGGTGCCTACTGACTTGGACCCCTACTATGGTGCTCCCATATCGGGCATGGGCGTGGGCAGGCCCTTAAAAGTCATTTTCATTCGATTTCAATAGCGGCACCTGGTAACCCAAAAAGAGGGCACTCTGTCGTTTTTCCTGAATAGTTCAACATAGAATATTTTCGGACTTTTTTGAAAAGCTCCATAAATCCCTTAGGCCGGTGCCTACTGACTTGGACCCCTACTATGGTGCTCCCATATCGGGCATGGGCGTGGGCAGGCCCTTAAAAGTCGTTTTCATTCGATTTCAATAGCGGCACCTGGTAACCCAAAAAGAGGGCACTCTGTCGTTTTTCCTGAATAGTTCAACATAGAATATTTTCGGACTTTTTTTGAAAAGCTCCATAAATCCCTTAGGCCGGTGCCTACTGACTTGGACCCCTACTATGGTGCTCCCATATCGGGCATGGGCGTGGGCAGGCCCTTAAAAGTCGTTTTCATTCGATTTCAATAGCGGCACCTGGTAACCCAAAAAGAGGGCACTCTGTCGTTTTTCCTGAATAGTTCAACATAGAATATTTTCGGACTTTTTTTGAAAAGCTCCATAAATCCCTTAGGCCGGTGCCTACTGACTTGGACCCCTACTATGGTGCTCCCATATCGGGCATGGGCGTGGGCAGGCCCTTAAAAGTCGTTTTCATTCGATTTCAATAGCGGCACCTGGTAACCCAAAAAGAGGGCACTCTGTCGTTTTTCCTGAATAGTTCAACATAGAATATTTTCGGACTTTTTTGAAAAGCTCCATAAATCCCTTAGGCCGGTGCCTACTGACTTGGACCCCTACTATGGTGCTCCCATATCGGGCATGGGCGTGGGCAGGCCCTTAAAAGTCGTTTTCATTCGATTTCAATAGCGGCACCTGGTAACCCAAAAAGAGGGCACTCTGTCGTTTTTCCTGAATAGTTCAACATAGAATATTTTCGGACTTTTTTTGAAAAGCTCCATAAATCCCTTAGGCCGGTGCCTACTGACTTGGACCCCTACTATGGTGCTCCCATATCGGGCATGGGCGTGGGCAGGCCCTTAAAAGTCGTTTTCATTCGATTTCAATAGCGGCACCTGGTAACCCAAAAAGAGGGCACTCTGTCGTTTTTCCTGAATAATTCAACATAGAATATTTTCGGACTTTTTTTGAAAAGCTCCATAAATCCCTTAGGCCGGTGCCTACTGACTTGGACCCCTACTATGGTGCTCCCATATCGGGCATGGGCGTGGGCAGGCCCTTAAAAGTCATTTTCATTCGATTTCAATAGCGGCACCTGGTAACCCAAAAAGAGGGCACTCTGTCGTTTTTCCTGAATAGTTCAACATAGAATATTTTCGGACTTTTTTTGAAAAGCTCCATAAATCCCTTAGGCCGGTGCCTACTGACTTGGACCCCTACTATGGTGCTCCCATATCGGGCATGGGCGTGGGCAGGCCCTTAAAAGTCGTTTTCATTCGATTTCAATAGCGGCACCTGGTAACCCAAAAAGAGGGCACTCTGTCGTTTTTCCTGAATAGTTCAACATAGAATATTTTCGGACTTTTTTTGAAAAGCTCCATAAATCCCTTAGGCCGGTGCCTACTGACTTGGACCCCTACTATGGTGCTCCCATATCGGGCATGGGCGTGGGCAGGCCCTTAAAAGTCATTTTCATTCGATTTCAATAGCGGCACCTGGTAACCCAAAAAGAGGGCACTCTGTCGTTTTTCCTGAATAGTTCAACATAGAATATTTTCGGACTTTTTTTGAAAAGCTCCATAAATCCCTTAGGCCGGTGCCTACTGACTTGGACCCCTACTATGGTGCTCCCATATCGGGCATGGGCGTGGGCAGGCCCTTAAAAGTCATTTTCATTCGATTTCAATAGCGGCACCTGGTAACCCAAAAAGAGGGCACTCTGTCGTTTTTCCTGAATAGTTCAACATAGAATATTTTCGGACTTTTTTTGAAAAGCTCCATAAATCCCTTAGGCCGGTGCCTACTGACTTGGACCCCTACTATGGTGCTCCCATATCGGGCATGGGCGTGGGCAGGCCCTTAAAAGTCGTTTTCATTCGATTTCAATAGGGGCACCTGGTAACCCAAAAAGAGGGCACTCTGTCGTTTTTCCTGAATAATTCAACATAGAATATTTTCGGACTTTTTTTGAAAAGCTCCATAAATCCCTTAGGCCGGTGCCTACTGACTTGGACCCCTACTATGGTGCTCCCATATCGGGCATGGGCGTGGGCAGGCCCTTAAAAGTCATTTTCATTCGATTTCAATAGCGGCACCTGGTAACCCAAAAAGAGGGCACTCTGTCGTTTTTCCTGAATAGTTCAACATAGAATATTTTCGGACTTTTTTTGAAAAGCTCCATAAATCCCTTAGGCCGGTGCCTACTGACTTGGACCCCTACTATGGTGCTCCCATATCGGGCATGGGCGTGGGCAGGCCCTTAAAAGTCGTTTTCATTCGATTTCAATAGGGGCACCTGGTAACCCAAAAAGAGGGCACTCTGTCGTTTTTCCTGAATAATTCAACATAGAATATTTTCGGACTTTTTTTGAAAAGCTCCATAAATCCCTTAGGCCGGTGCCTACTGACTTGGACCCCTACTATGGTGCTCCCATATCGGGCATGGGCGTGGGCAGGCCCTTAAAAGTCATTTTCATTCGATTTCAATAGCGGCACCTGGTAACCCAAAAAGAGGGCACTCTGTCGTTTTTCCTGAATAGTTCAACATAGAATATTTTCGGACTTTTTTTGAAAAGCTCCATAAATCCCTTAGGCCGGTGCCTACTGACTTGGACCCCTACTATGGTGCTCCCATATCGGGCATGGGCGTGGGCAGGCCCTTAAAAGTCGTTTTCATTCGATTTCAATAGGGGCACCTGGTAACCCAAAAAGAGGGCACTCTGTCGTTTTTCCTGAATAATTCAACATAGAATATTTTCGGACTTTTTTTGAAAAGCTCCATAAATCCCTTAGGCCGGTGCCTACTGACTTGGACCCCTACTATGGTGCTCCCATATCGGGCATGGGCGTGGGCAGGCCCTTAAAAGTCATTTTCATTCGATTTCAATAGCGGCACCTGGTAACCCAAAAAGAGGGCACTCTGTCGTTTTTCCTGAATAGTTCAACATAGAATATTTTCGGACTTTTTTTGAAAAGCTCCATAAATCCCTTAGGCCGGTGCCTACTGACTTGGACCCCTACTATGGTGCTCCCATATCGGGCATGGGCGTGGGCAGGCCCTTAAAAGTCGTTTTCATTCGATTTCAATAGGGGCACCTGGTAACCCAAAAAGAGGGCACTCTGTCGTTTTTCCTGAATAATTCAACATAGAATATTTTCGGACTTTTTTTGAAAAGCTCCATAAATCCCTTAGGCCGGTGCCTACTGACTTGGACCCCTACTATGGTGCTCCCATATCGGGCATGGGCGTGGGCAGGCCCTTAAAAGTCATTTTCATTCGATTTCAATAGCGGCACCTGGTAACCCAAAAAGAGGGCACTCTGTCGTTTTTCCTGAATAGTTCAACATAGAATATTTTCGGACTTTTTTTGAAAAGCTCCATAAATCCCTTAGGCCGGTGCCTACTGACTTGGACCCCTACTATGGTGCTCCCATATCGGGCATGGGCGTGGGCAGGCCCTTAAAAGTCGTTTTCATTCGATTTCAATAGGGGCACCTGGTAACCCAAAAAGAGGGCACTCTGTCGTTTTTCCTGAATAATTCAACATAGAATATTTTCGGACTTTTTTTGAAAAGCTCCATAAATCCCTTAGGCCGGTGCCTACTGACTTGGACCCCTACTATGGTGCTCCCATATCGGGCATGGGCGTGGGCAGGCCCTTAAAAGTCATTTTCATTCGATTTCAATAGCGGCACCTGGTAACCCAAAAAGAGGGCACTCTGTCGTTTTTCCTGAATAGTTCAACATAGAATATTTTCGGACTTTTTTTGAAAAGCTCCATAAATCCCTTAGGCCGGTGCCTACTGACTTGGACCCCTACTATGGTGCTCCCATATCGGGCATGGGCGTGGGCAGGCCCTTAAAAGTCGTTTTCATTCGATTTCAATAGCGGCACCTGGTAACCCAAAAAGAGGGCACTCTGTCGTTTTTCCTGAATAGTTCAACATAGAATATTTTCGGACTTTTTTTGAAAAGCTCCATAAATCCCTTAGGCCGGTGCCTACTGACTTGGACCCCTACTATGGTGCTCCCATATCGGGCATGGGCGTGGGCAGGCCCTTAAAAGTCGTTTTCATTCGATTTCAATAGGGGCACCTGGTAACCCAAAAAGAGGGCACTCTGTCGTTTTTCCTGAATAATTCAACATAGAATATTTTCGGACTTTTTTTGAAAAGCTCCATAAATCCCTTAGGCCGGTGCCTACTGACTTGGACCCCTACTATGGTGCTCCCATATCGGGCATGGGCGTGGGCAGGCCCTTAAAAGTCATTTTCATTCGATTTCAATAGCGGCACCTGGTAACCCAAAAAGAGGGCACTCTGTCGTTTTTCCTGAATAGTTCAACATAGAATATTTTCGGACTTTTTTTGAAAAGCTCCATAAATCCCTTAGGCCGGTGCCTACTGACTTGGACCCCTACTATGGTGCTCCCATATCGGGCATGGGCGTGGGCAGGCCCTTAAAAGTCGTTTTCATTCGATTTCAATAGCGGCACCTGGTAACCCAAAAAGAGGGCACTCTGTCGTTTTTCCTGAATAGTTCAACATAGAATATTTTCGGACTTTTTTTGAAAAGCTCCATAAATCCCTTAGGCCGGTGCCTACTGACTTGGACCCCTACTATGGTGCTCCCATATCGGGCATGGGCGTGGGCAGGCCCTTAAAAGTCGTTTTCATTCGATTTCAATAGGGGCACCTGGTAACCCAAAAAGAGGGCACTCTGTCGTTTTTCCTGAATAATTCAACATAGAATATTTTCGGACTTTTTTTGAAAAGCTCCATAAATCCCTTAGGCCGGTGCCTACTGACTTGGACCCCTACTATGGTGCTCCCATATCGGGCATGGGCTGTGGGCAGGCCCTTAAAAGTCATTTTCATTCGATTTCAATAGCGGCACCTGGTAACCCAAAAAGAGGGCACTCTGTCGTTTTTCCTGAATAGTTCAACATAGAATATTTTCGGACTTTTTTTGAAAAGCTCCATAAATCCCTTAGGCCGGTGCCTACTGACTTGGACCCCTACTATGGTGCTCCCATATCGGGCATGGGCGTGGGCAGGCCCTTAAAAGTCATTTTCATTCGATTTCAATAGCGGCACCTGGTAACCCAAAAAGAGGGCACTCTGTCGTTTTTCCTGAATAGTTCAACATAGAATATTTTCGGACTTTTTTTGAAAAGCTCCATAAATCCCTTAGGCCGGTGCCTACTGACTTGGACCCCTACTATGGTGCTCCCATATCGGGCATGGGTGTGGGCAGGCCCTTAAAAGTCATTTTCATTCGATTTCAATAGCGGCACCTGGTAACCCAAAAAGAGGGCACTCTGTCGTTTTTCCTGAATAGTTCAACATAGAATATTTTCGGACTTTTTTTGAAAAGCTCCATAAATCCCTTAGGCCGGTGCCTACTGACTTGGACCCCTACTATGGTGCTCCCATATCGGGCATGGGCGTGGGCAGGCCCTTAAAAGTCGTTTTCATTCGATTTCAATAGCGGCACCTGGTAACCCAAAAAGAGGGCACTCTGTCGTTTTTCCTGAATAATTCAACATAGAATATTTTCGGACTTTTTTTGAAAAGCTCCATAAATCCCTTAGGCCGGTGGCCACTGACTTGTGCCCGTAGTATGGTGCTCCCATATCGGGCATGGGTGTGGGCAGGCCCTTAAAAGTCATTTTCATTCGATTTCAATGTAGCAGGCACCTGGTAACCCAAACTAACATAAGGTGGTGTCAGTAGTGCGGGATGACGGACATACATTTTATGAAAAGCTCCATAAATCCCTTTAGGCCGGTGCCTACTGACTTGTGCCCGTAGTATGGTGCTCCCATAGCGGGCATGGGTGTCTGCAGGTCATTTAAATTCGTTTTCATTCGATTTAAATAGGGGCACCTGGTAACCCAAAAAGTGGGCACTCTGTCGTTTTTCCTGAGTAGTTCAACATAGAAAGTATTCAGACCTTATTTTTGAAAAGCTCCATAAATCCCTTAGGCCGGTGCCCACTGACTTGTGCCCATAGTATGGTGCTCCCATAGCGGGCATGGGTGTCTGCAGGTCATTTAAATTCATTTTCATTCGATTAGAATAGGAGCACCTGGTAACCCAAAAATAATACCAGGTGCACGGAGGGGAGGATGAGTACAGACATTTTATATAAAAGCTCCATAAATCCCTTAGGCCGGTGCCCACTGACTTGTGCCCATAGTATGGTGCTCCCATAGCGGGCATGGGTGTCTGCAGGTCATTTAAATTCATTTTCATTCGATTAGAATAGGAGCACCTGGTAACCCAAAAGAGGGCACTTAGCCGTTTTTCCTGAGTAGTTCAACATAGAATATTTTCGGACCTTTTTTGAAAAGCTCCATAAATCCCTCAGGCCGGCCCCCACTGACTTGTGCCCATAGTATGGTGCTCCCATAGCGGGCATGGGTGTCTGCAGGCCATTTAAAATCATTTTCATTCGATTTCAATAGCAGCACCTGGTAACCCAAAAATAATACCAGGTGCACTCATTCGATTTCAATAGGAGCACCTGGTAACCCAAAAAT
>NW_024060700.1:0-2500 GCF_016432855.1 Salvelinus namaycush | reverse complement strand
CTATGCAATTACCACTCTATGGCACTTATGAAAGGTTTAAAGTGCCAAATGCCAAGTGCCAAATGCCAAGTGCCAAGTGCCACAGGGCTCCAGGGGGGTAGTGCACACATAATGTTACCCCGGTCAGAGTGCCTCTTGCCCGGCATAGTATTTAATGTGTATACCCCTGAAATCCTATGCAATTACCACTCTATGGCACTTATGAAAGGTTTAAAGTGCCAAATGCCAAGTGCCAAATGCCAAGTGCCAAGTGCCACAGGGCTCCAGGGGGGTAGTGCACACATAATGTTACCCCGGTCAGAGTGCCTCTTGCCCGGCATAGTATTTAATGTGTATACCCCTGAAATCCTATGCAATTACCACTCTATGGCACTTATGAAAGGTTTAAAGTGCCAATGCCAAGTGCCAAATGCCAAGTGCCAAGTGCCACAGGGCTCCAGGGGGGCAGTGCACACATAATGTTACCCCGGTCAGAGTGCCTCTTGCCCGGCATAGTATTTAATGTGTGTAGCCCTTTATCCTTTAAAAATGACCCAGTCAGGGGTCTGGCACCTATGGCACTTATGAAAGGTTTAAAGTGCCAAGTGCCAAGTGCCAAGTGCCACAGGGCTCCAGGGGGGCAGTGCACACCTAATGTTACCCCGGTCAGAGTGCCTCTTGCCCGGCATAGTATTTAATGTGTGTAGCCCTTTATCCTTTAAAAATGACCCAGTCAGGGGTCTGGCACCTATGGCACTTATGAAAGGTTTAAAGTGCCAAGTGCCAAGTGCCAAGTGCCACAGGGCTCCAGGGGGGCAGTGCACACCTAATGTTACCCCGGTCAGAGTGCCTCTTGCCCGGCATAGTATTTAATGTGTGTAGCCTATTATCCTGTATTTAAAATGACCCAGTCAGGGGTCTGGCACCTATGGCACTTATGAAAGGTTTAAAGTGCCAAGTGCCAAGTGCCAAGTGCCACAGGGCTCCAGGGGGGCAGTGCACACCTAATGTTACCCCGGTCAGAGTGCCTCTTGCCCGGCATAGTATTTAATGTGTGTAGCCCTTTATTCTTTAAAAATGACCCAGTCAGGGGTCTGGCACCTATGGCACTTATGAAAGGTTTAAAGTGCCAAGTGCCAAGTGCCAAGTGCCACAGGGCTCCAGGGGGGCAGTGCACACCTAATGTTACCCCGGTCAGAGTGCCTCTTGCCCGGCATAGTATTTAATGTGTGTAGCCCTTTATCTCTTTAAAATGACCCAGTCAGGGGTCTGGCACCTATGGCACTTATGAAAGGTTTAAAGTGCCAAGTGCCAAGTGCCAAGTGCCACAGGGCTCCAGGGGGGCAGTGCACACCTAATGTTACCCCGGTCAGAGTGCCTCTTGCCCGGCATAGTATTTAATGTGTGTAGCCCTTTATCCTTTAAAAATGACCCAGTCAGGGGTCTGGCACCTATGGCACTTATGAAAGGTTTAAAGTGCCAAGTGCCAAGTGCCAAGTGCCACAGGGCTCCAGGGGGGCAGTGCACACCTAATGTTACCCCGGTCAGAGTGCCTCTTGCCCGGCATAGTATTTAATGTGTGTAGCCCTTTATCCTTTAAAAATGACCCAGTCAGGGGTCTGGCACCTATGGCACTTATGAAAGGTTTAAAGTGCCAAGTGCCAAGTGCCAAGTGCCACAGGGCTCCAGGGGGGGCAGTGCACACCTAATGTTACCCCGGTCAGAGTGCCTCTTGCCCGGCATATTTTTTTTTTTTAAATAGCTTTAAAAATTACCCAGGCAGGGGTTTGGCACCTATGGCACCTGTGGCACTGCTGATGGAACTTACGACCTTCTTAGGGTTAGGGTTAGGGTTAGGGTTGGGGCGTTTGGCACTTGGTGAAGGGGCGTTTGACACTTGTGTAAGTGGCATTGTGGTATGTGGAAGTGGCATTGTGGTATGTGGAAGTGGCATTGTGGTATGTGGAAGTGGCATTGTGGTATGTGGAAGTGGTATTGTGGCATGTGGCATCTGAGCCTGTGGGCTCCAAGGGCAGTGCTCTATGAATTGAATCCCATTCAAGGTGCCTATTTTCCGGCATAACAATTCATGTCTATAGCCCTAAGCAGGGCATAGCTATGACACAGCCCCGCCCTTGCCCCGCCCGTGCCCCGCCCGTGCCCCGCTCGCGCCGCACCTGTATCCACACCTGGTGATAATTAGGCCATTGATTAGGCGACGGTTGGAAGCTAACAAACATACACACAGGAAGGCAGGAGAGAGAAGCTAGCTATGGACAGCAAACAAAACGACATGACTGTGGACTTTGTACAAGACGCATATTTCGCGGATAGACAAACATTTTAAGACTGTCCATGGACTTACACACGCATCTATGGAATGGAATCATGCCGTGCAATGTAGCCCGATTTCGGCTGAGACACAGCAGGCCTACCCAGGGGATTGTATGGAGCCTAACAACGGCGTTGGAAGTGAGTTGTCCGCAGAACAGCAGCTGAGGGGGAGAGTGAGCAGTCAGCG
>NW_024060699.1:0-21836 GCF_016432855.1 Salvelinus namaycush | reverse complement strand
TTAGATATAATTTATTTTAAAAATGTAGTTCCCCATGATAGGACAATAAATAAATAAGACGTATAATTCATTATAAAAGTATATCCATCATCTGAACAACATTGAAAGCCCTCTCATACCCGGCCCACAGCAATACACTGGCTCTGGGATATGCAACTATTTCATTACTCACTCACTCAACTTTCCAAACATAACAAATAAAAATAAACACACACCACACCATCCACACATACTGTGCCTTCTGTTTAGTTAGTTTTTATCTTCACTATGTAGAAATAGTGCTTGTGTTCAATTAGTTATATGTGAAGATTTATAGAAAAGCTATATTTTGTATTGTATTGTTACAATCAGTAACCGGGCTTGAATTGTGTTTATTTTCCTCATCTATGAGAACTTTGTAATTTTTAAAATAACCATGGAGTAATCTTTGTGTCTCTGAACAACTGGTTATCAATATATAGTTTATCAACGACGAGAGCTACTCGTTTCGCTTTTAATCTATTTTCTTTGAAAATTGGATACAGAACTTTGCGCCGTTCTGCAATTTCTTTCGGAAACTGATCATTCATGCCAATTTTGGTCCCAGCAAGTCTTTTACCCAGGCTTTTAACCATTATTTTATCTTTAAATGAAGCAAATTTCAGGTCATTATTACCACTAGGTCATTATTACCACCAGGTCATTATTACCACCATGTCATTATAACCACCAGGTCATTATTACCACCAGGTCATTATAACCACCAGGTCATTATTACCACCAGGTCATTATTACCACCATGTCATTATAACCACCAGGTCATTATAACCTAACCCACCAGGTCATTATTACCACCATGTCATTATAACCACCAGGTCATTATTTCCCACCAGGTCATTATAACCACCAGGTCATTATAACCACCAGATCATTATAACCACCAGGTCATTATAACCACCAGGTCATTATAACCACACCCACCAGGTCATTATAACCACCAGGTCATTATTACCACCAGGTCATTATAACCACCAGGTCATTATAACCACCAGGTCATTATTACCACCAGGTCATTATAACCACCAGGTCATTATAACCACCAGGTCATTATAACCACCAGGTCATTATAACCACCAGCTATTTATTACCACCAGGTCATTATAACCACCAGGTCATTATAACCACCAGGTCATTATTACCACCAGGTAATTATAACCACCAGCTCATTACTACCACCAGGTCATTATAACCACCAGGTCATTATTAACACCAGGTCATTATAACCACCAGGTCATTATAACCACCAGGTCATTATTACCACCAGGTCATTAATACCACCAGGTTATTATAACCACCAGGTCATTATAACCACCAGATCATTATAACCACCAGGTCATTATAACCACCATGTCATTATTACCACCAGGTCATTATAACCACCAGGTCATTATAACCACCAGGTCATTATTACCACCAGGTCATTATAACCACCAGGTCATTATAACCACCAGGTCATTATTAAAACCAGGTCATTATAACCACCAGGTCATTATAACCACCAGGTCATTATTACCACCAGGTCATTATAACCACCAGGTCATTATAACCACCAGGTCATTATTACCACCAGGTCATTATTACCACCAGGTCATTATAACCACCAGGTCATTATAACCACCATGTCATTATAACCACACCCACCAGGTCATTATAACCACCAGATCATTATAACCACCAGGTCATTATAACCACACCCACCAGGTCATTATAACCACCAGATCATTATAACCACCAGGTCATTATAACCACCAGGTCATTATAACCACCAGGTCATTATAACCACCAGGTCATTATTACCACCAGGTCATTATTACCACACCCACCAGGTCATTATTACCACCAGGTCATTATTACCACCAGGTCATTATTACCACCATGTCATTATAACCACCAGGTCATTATTTCCCACCAGGTCATTATAACCACCAGGTCATTATTTCCCACCAGGTCATTATAACCACCAAGTCATTATAACCACCAGGTCATTATAACCACCAGGTCATTATAACCACACCCACCAGATCATTATAACCACCATGTCATTATTACCACCAGGTCATTATAACCACCAGGTCATTATTAAAACCAGGTCATTATAACCACCAGGTCATTATAACCACCAGGTCATTATTACCACCACGTCATTATTACCACCAGGTCATTATTACCACCAGGTCATTATAACCACCATGTCATTATTACCACCAGGTCATTATAACCACCAGGTCATTATAACCACCAGGTCATTATAACCACCAGGTCATTATTAAAACCAGGTCATTATAACCACCAGGTCATTATAACCACCAGGTCATTATTAACACCAGGTCATTATAACCACCAGGTCATTATAACCACCAGGTCATTATTACCACCAGGTCATTATTACCACCAGGTCTTTATTACCACCAGGTCATTATTACCACCAGGTCATTATAACCACTAGGTCATTATAACCACCAGGTCATTATAACCACCAGGTCATTATAACCACCATGTCATTATTACCACCAGGTCATTATAACCACCAGGTCATTATAACCACCAGGTCATTATTACCACCAGGTCATTATAACCACCAGGTCATTATAACCACCAGGTCATTATTAAAACCAGGTCATTATAACCACCAGGTCATTATAACCACCAGGTCATTATTACCACCAGGTCATTATAACCACCAGGTCATTATTAAAACCAGGTCATTATAACCACCAGGTCATTATAACCACCAGGTCATTATTACCACCAGGTCATTATAAGCACCAGGTCAGTATAACCACCCGTTCATTATAACCACCAGGTCATTATAACCACACCCACCAGGTCATTATTACCACCAGGTCTTTATTACCACCAGGTCATTATAACCACCAGGTCATTATAACCACCAGGTCATTATAACCACACCCACCAGGTCATTATAACCACCATGTCATTATAACCACCAGGTCATTATTTCCCACCAGGTCATTATAACCACCAGGTCATTATAACCACCAGGTCATTATAACCACACCCACCAGGTCATTATAACCACCAGGTCATTATAACCACCAGGTCATTATTACCACCAGGTCATTATAACCACCAGGTCATTATAACCACCAGGACATTATTACCACAAGGTCATTATAACCACCAGGTCATTATAACCACCAGGTCATTATAACCACCAGGTCATTATAACCACCAGGTCATTATAACCACCAGGTCATTATTACCACCAGGTCATTATTACCACCATGTCATTATAACCACCAGGTCATTATAACCACCAGGTCATTATAACCACACCCACCAGGTCATTATTACCACCATGTCATTATAACCACCAGGTCATTATAACCACCATGTCATTATAACCACCAGGTCATTATTTCCCACCAGGTCATTATAACCACCAGGTCATTATAACCACCAGGTCATTATAACCACACCCACCAGGTCATTATAACCACCAGGTCATTATAACCACCAGGTCATTATTACCACCAGGTCATTATAACCACCAGGTCATTATAACCACCAGGACATTATTACCACAAGGTCATTATAACCACCAGGTCATTATAACCACCAGGTCATTATAACCACCAGGTCATTATAACCACCAGGTCATTATAACCACCAGGTCGTTATAACCACCAGGTCATTATAACCACCAGGTCATTATTACCACTAGGTCATTTTTACCACCAGGTCATTATAACCACCAGGTCATAATAACCACCAGGTCATTATAACCACACCCACCAGGTCATTATTACCACCATGTCATTATAACCACCAGGTCATTATAACCACCATGTCATTATAACCACCAGGTCATTATTTCCCACCAGGTCATTATAACCACCAGGTCATTATAACCACCAGGTCATTATAACCACACCCACCAGGTCATTATAACCACCAGGTCATTATAACCACCAGGTCATTATTACCACCAGGTCATTATAACCACCAGGTCATTATAACCACCAGGACATTATTACCACAAGGTCATTATAACCACCAGGTCATTATAACCACCAGGTCATTATAACCACCAGGTCATTATAACCACCAGGTCATTATAACCACCAGGTCATTATTACCACCAGGTCATTATTACCACCATATCATTATAACCACCAGGTCATTATAACCACCAGGTCATTATAACCACACCCACCAGGTCATTATTACCACCATGTCATTATAACCACCAGGTCATTATAACCACCATGTCATTATAACCACCAGGTCATTATTTCCCACCAGGTCATTATAACCACCAGGTCATTATAACCACCAGGTCATTATAACCACCAGGTCATTATAACCACACCCACCAGGTCATTATAACCACCAGGTCATTATAACCACCAGGTCATTATAACCACCAGGTCATTATAACCACCAGGTCATTATAACCACACCCACCAGGTCATTATAACCACCAGGTCATTATTACCACCAGGTCATTATAACCACACCCACCAGGTCATTATAACCACCAGGTCATTATAACCACCAGGTCATTATTACCACCAGGTCATTATTACCACCAGGTCATTATAACCACACCCACCAGGTCATTATAACCACCAGGTCATTATAACCACCAGGTCATTATTACCACCAGGTCATTATAACCACCAGGTCATTATTACCACAAGGTCATTATAACCACCAGGTCATTATAACCACCAGGTCATTATAACCACCAGGTCATTATAACCACCAGGTCATTATAACCACCAGGTCATTATTACCACTAGGTCATTATTACCACCATGTCATTATAACCACCAGGTCATTATAACCACCAGGTCATTATAACCACACCCACCAGGTCATTAATACCACCATGTCATTATAACCACCAGGTCATTATAACCACCATGTCATTATAACCACCAGGTCATTATTTCCCACCAGGTCATTATAACCACCAGGTCATTATAACCACCAGGTCATTATAACCACCAGGTTATTATAACCACACCCACCAGGTCATTATAACCACCAGGTCATTATAACCACCAGGTCATTATAACCACCAGGTCATTATAACCACACCCACCAGGTCATTATAACCACCAGGTCATTATTACCACCAGGTCATTATAACCACCAGGTCATTATAACCACCAGGTCATTATTACCACCAGGTCATTATAACCACCAGGTCATTTTAACCACCAGGTATTTATTACCACCAGGTCATTATAACCACCAGGTCATTATAACCACCAGGTCATTATAACCACCAGGTCATTATTACCACCAGGTTATTATAACCACCAGGTCATTATAACCACCAGGTCATTATAACCACCAGGTCATTATTACCACTAGGTCATTATTACCACCATGTCATTATAACCACCAGGTCATTATAACCACCAGGTCATTATAACCACACCCACTAGGTCATTATTACCACCATGTCATTATAACCACCAGGTCATTATAACCACCATGTCATTATAACCACCAGGTCATTATTTCCCAGCAGGTCATTATAACCACCAGGTCATTATAACCACCAGGTCATTATAACCACCAGGTCATTATAACCACACCCACCAGGTCATTATAACCACCAGGTCATTATAACCACCAGGTCATTATAACCACACCCACCAGGTCATTATAACCACCAGGTCATTATTACCACCAGGTCTTTATTACCACCAGGTCATTATAACCACCAGGTCATTATAACCACCAGGTCTTTATAACCACACCCACCAGGTCATTATTACCACCAGGTCATTATTACCACCAGGTCATTATTACCACTAGGTCATTATAACCACCAGGTCATTATTACCACAAGGTCATTATAACCACCAGGTCATTATTACCACCAGGTCATTATAACCACAAGGTCATTATTACCACACCCACCAGGTAATTATTACCATCATGTCATTATAACCACCAGGTCATTATTTATTTTTTTATTTTATTTATTTATTTATTTTTATTATTATTATTTTTTTTTATTATTTTTTTTTGGGGGGGGTGGATCAGCTTAATATTGCGGAAAGAATGTTGCTTCCAATGTAATTGTCTGCATCATTTCCAATCCCCCATATTTTTTGGGGTAAATATATATATCCATTCACGTATGCATACATATACACATATATACATACACATACCTACATAGACATACATACTTTTTTTAAAGAGTATACCTTTATTATTATTCCCCGCAAACCCTACCACCGATCCCCCAATTGGAGTAAACTGATAAACATTTCTGTTTTTACCTTCAATTTATACATCTTATACACATTTTACAGACACAGTCTACTTTATAATAGTTCTCTCTTGTTTGTTCTTAGTCCTTCCTCTATTTCTGTTGTCCATCCAGTTTAATTTCCACTTGTAACTGTGCTATTTCACAATAGCTCCGCACCTATACACATTTCACAGATCCCGTATGCCCTACATTGTTTATTTTGTTATTAGTCCCACCCTTCAGCTCCACTCAACCTTTCCCATCTATCTTCCAACATCATCCATTTCGGATTTTTATTTGCCATATATTTTTCAACTGTGCTGTGATGCTTCACAAAAGATTTGAATCTTCCTATTCTCATAGCTTCCACGGATTGTAAATTAAAAATAAACATTTTTGCTAAAATAATTATTATATTATTGATTGATTGACTATGGCTTTTCAAATCCCCCAGTATTGCTATCTGTAGCGTTAGTTCTACGCAAATGTTGCAATTCTTCAACCATTCCTGGACCTGTGACCAAAAACGAGCTACATGCGGACAATACCAAAATAAATGGTCTAATGACTCTGCCTCCTCACAGCAGAATCTACAGAGCTGGGAAGATTGTATCCCCCATATATATAACATTCTATTAGTTGCAAGAATTTTGTACAAAAATTTAAATTGAAAAATTCGAAGTTTTGAATCCGGCGTTGTTTTGCGTATCAATTCATAAACCATGTGCCATGGAATGGGTACATCGAAAATCTCTTCCCAACTATTTTGCAATTTATATGGCACAGCTGTAAGTTTTTTGGTCCTTAAATGAAATTGGTATATGTTTTTATTTATCACACTTTTCTTTAACCATTTATGTTCTTTAATATAAGGCCGACATACAAGTTCCTTACTTTTATCCCCTTCCACCTGCCTCTTCCATTTTTGTGGTAATGCTGCAATTAATTGGTTGTAATTTTGGGTAGAGCAGACATTTCCATATGTCTGTGTTAGCTGCATGTGTGACATTACTCCACCAGTCCTATTTATGATATCATTCACAAAAATGATACCTTTTTTAAACATTTCTTCGATAAATACAGTTTTTTTATCAATTACTATATTTGAATTTAACCACAAGATTTGTTGTACTATTTGTTCCGTCCTTTCAGGTGGATTAAACTGAAATTGCAACCAACTTTCTAAGGCTTGTTTAAAAAATAAAGATATTTTGGAGATTATTTCCTTTTCAAGCAACCGAAAGTGAGCAGGTGTAATCTGAATAAAGGGAAAAAGGCCCTTCTTGAACATAGGATGAGACATTCGTACCAATCTACTAGAGAACCAGTTTGGATTTAAGTATAACTTTTGTATGACTGATGCCTTTAGTGAGAGGTCTAATGCTTTAATATTTAATAATTTCTGCCCTCCGAATTCATATTCGTTATATAAATAGGCCCTTTTAATTTTATCTGGCTTGCCGTTCCAAATAAAATTGAATATTTTTTGTTCATATAATTTAAAAAGCAGGTCACTAGGTGTAGGCAAAACCATAAGCAAATAGGTAAACTGTGATATGATTAAAGAGTTAATCAGGGTGATTTTCCCACAAATAGACAGGTATTTTCCTTTCCATGGTAGCAAGATCTTATCTATTTTTGCTAACTTTCTATAAAAATTTATTGGAGTGAGATCATTTCTTTCTTTTGGGATTTGTATACCGAGTATGTCCACATCACCGTCAGACCATTTAATTGGTAAACTACATGGCAATGTAAAATGTGTATTTTTTAGTGATCCAATACGTAATATGGTACATTTATCATAATTTGGTTTTAATCCAGAGAGGATAGCAAATGTATCTAGATCCTCTAAGAGGCCGTGGAGAGATTCTAGTTGTGGTTTTAAAAGAAAACATGAATCATCAGCGTACAATGACACCTTAGTTTTTAGGCCCTGGATTTCTAATCCCTTAATATTAATGTTTGATCTAATTTTAACAGCTAACATTTCGATGGCAATAATAAATAGATATGCCGATAGTGGACAACCTTGTTTTACTCCTCTAGATAGTTTAAAACTTTCTGAGATGTAGCCATTATTTACTATTTTACACCTAGGGTTACTATACATAATTTTTACCCATTTTATAAGAGATTCCCCAAAATTGAAATATTCTAGGCATTTATATATAAACTCCAGTCGTACTTTATCAAAAGCCTTTTCAAAATCAGCTATGAAAACCAGGCCTGGTGTCCCCGATATTTCATAGTGTTCTATTGTTTCCAGTACTTGCCTTATATTATCTCCAATGTATCGTCCATGTAAAAAACCTGTCTGATTAGGATGAATAATATCTGACAAAACTTTTTTTATTCTATGCGCCAAGCATTTTGCTAGGATTTTTGCATCACAACACTGAAGTGTAAGAGGTCTCCAATTTTTTAAATGGACTGGATCTTTATATATACCACTTGGGTCCTGTTTCAGTAATAATGATATCACACCTTCTTGTTGCGTGTCTGATAATCTATCATTTATATAGGAGTGGTTAAAACAAGCTAATAATGGTCCTTTGAGTATATCAAAAAAATGTTTGTATACTTCCACTGGTATGCCATCCAGTCCTGGAGTTTTCCCATCCTTAAAGGCCCCAATTGCATCAAGTAGTTCCTCCTCTGTAATTAGGCCTTCACATGAGTCTTTCTGTACAGATGTTAATTTTACATTATTATTAGGGAAAAAATCCATACAATTAGTTTCAGTTAGTGGAGATGGAGGAGCCTGAAACGAAAATATATTCTTAAAGTACTTTACTTCCTCTTTCAAAATATCATTTGGTGAATCATGCGTGACTCCATCATTTGTAACAAGTTTTAATACGTTTTTTTTGGTAGCATTTCTATATTGAAGATTGAAAAAGAATTTGGTGCATTTTTCCCCATATTCCATCCAGTTCGCTTTATTTTTGTAATATATTACACTGGATCTTTCTTGAATAAGTTCCTCCATTTCTTTTTGTTTTTCCTCTAACTTATTCTGTGCCTCTATGGTACCGTTTTTATTGTTATCTAACTGTACTGTTAGTCCTTCAATTTCCTTTGTTAATATGGACTCTTTTGATCGAAATTGCTTTTGTTTTATAGATGAGTACTGAATTGCATGGCCTCTAAAGGCACACTTAAAAGTGTCCCATACAATATGGGGATCTGCTGTACCTATGTTATGTCTAAAAAAGTCAGTTATAAATTCTTCTGTCCTAGTTCTAAACAATTTATCATCTAGTAGGCTTTGATTAAATTTCCAATATCCTCGCCCACGTGGAAATTCTGTAAGAGTAATATATATGCCAATTATGTGATGGTCCGACCGCATTCTGTCCCCTATCAAACACTTTTTAACTTTTGGTGCCAGAGAGAATGATATAAGGAAGTAGTCAAGGCGACTAGCTTGATTAAGCCTCCGCCATGTATATCTCACTAGGTCAGGGTATTTAAGTCTCCATATATCCACTAATTCCAATATATCCATGACATTCCTGATTTCCTTAAGTGCCTGAGGGTGATAGTTTGTAGTGTGATTTCCTTTCCGGTCCATAGAGGTATTTAAGACCGTATTAAAATCTCCCACTATAATAATAGAGTCTAGTGTTGCTTGTAGAGTTGATACATTCTTATATATATTGTCAAAGAAGCTTGGATCATCATTATTCGGACCGTATAGGTTAATAAGCCATATATGTTTATTGTCCAATAACATATTTAAAATAATCCATCTACCTTGAGGATCTGTTTGGACAAGTTGCACATTTGGATCAAAGTTATTATTAATTAAAACCATCACCCCTTTTGAATTTCTTTGCCCATGGGAGAAATATATTTCGCCCCCCCAGTTCTTTTTCCACAAAACTTCATCTAAAACTGTTGAATGGGTTTCCTGTAAACAGTAGATATTATAATCCTTCTCTTTTAGCCAGGTAAATACTGATCGTCTTTTCTTATTATCTGCTAAGCCATTACAATTGTAACTGGCTATACTTATTTCACCACTTACCATAATGAGACACACCTTTCAATTATTTTTATCAAAATATATGTTTGTAAACGTCCTATTAAAAAGTAACATAATGATTGAGTGTCTATATAGTTGTACAATGACATTTGCATCTCCACTAAGCAAACCTCCAATTGGTCCCCACTATTCCACCCGCCAAAAGCCCCCATCTCGAGTTGGGTTGTCATCCCAATGCCCGGCAGACCACCCCCGACCCCTCGCATTGCACAGCCCCGGACCGACTGGGATCCATCCTTCGAAAAGTGCACACAGCACCATCCACCGAACCGAAGCAGATCCATTGCCAAATGCATTTCCATCGCCCTCACCTCGATTTTTATTACATATTGCTGTGAATCATCCTCTATAGTCCCTAACATCTTTTACTTCTTCCTTCGCAACAGTTGTGGGATACACACATACACCCACACACATTCAGCCCTTACCCCCACACAACCATAAGCTCACCCTCTCAACAATTGCACCATCCCAGAGCCCAACTCAAGATGGGTCATGATTTACAAATGTACTTGCAGTTGCAGCTGCATGAGAAGGCCTGCAAGACCGCGCAAAAAATGAGCATAAATGTAGAGATTTATTTACCATTGTCACATCCTAGATGATGGAGGTCAAATGTACACCTTCTTCCTGAAACACCCACAATACGGTCATCCATTTTGACCATGTTCCCAAGCATCTCCATGCAGTCCGATTGGTTTCGTGCCACCAGGGCCACAATAATATACTCCCTCTCTGAATGTCCGAGTGTGACCCCCTCCCCATGGGTTACTGCAGCTAGTGTTGCCAGCACTGCCACTGCCTGGGTGGGGGCACCCCACCGGAATCCCCACCGGCTAGGTACAAGGTCGTCAAGGTTCTCATTAGCAGCTTTGAGAATTTCCTTGTTTATTATGCTCTCCCTTTAGGGGGCTTTGGCTTTGCAGGACCAACCCTGCCAAGCAGGCTCAGAATCTTGAGGGGGCAGTGCTGCTCTTGGTCCCTGACCTCATTTTGGCTGCATACAGACCGCTTACAGCATGCACATAAAACAGTTAGGGACTTCTCCTTAGTATCTGGGCCATTCATGTGGGTGTCTAGGGTATAGGGCCATGGACCGTACCATTAAAATAGGATAATAAATAATTAGATATAATTTATTTTAAAAATGTAGTTCCCCATGATAGGACAATAAATAAATAAGACGTATAATTCATTATAAAAGTATATCCATCATCTGAACAACATTGAAAGCCCTCTCATACCCGGCCCACAGCAATACACTGGCTCTGGGATATGCAACTATTTCATTACTCACTCACTCAACTTTCCAAACATAACAAATAAAAATAAACACACACCACACCATCCACACATACTGTGCCTTCTGTTTAGTTAGTTTTTATCTTCACTATGTAGAAATAGTGCTTGTGTTCAATTAGTTATATGTGAAGATTTATAGAAAAGCTATATTTTGTATTGTATTGTTACAATCAGTAACCGGGCTTGAATTGTGTTTATTTCCCTCGTCTATGAGAACTTTGTAATTTTTAAAATAACCATGGAGTAATCTTTGTGTCTCTGAACAACTGGTTATCAATATATAGTTTATCAACGACGAGAGCTACTCGTTTCGCTTTTAATCTATTTTCTTTGAAAATTGGATACAGAACTTTGCGCTGTTCTGCAATTTCTTTCGGAAACTGATCATTCATGCCAATTTTGGTCCCAGCAAGTCTTTTACCCAGGCTTTTAACCATTATTTTATCTTTAAATGAAGCAAATTTCAGGTCATTATTACCACCAGGTCATTATTACCACCAGGTCATTATTACCACCAGGTCATTATAACCACCAGGTCATTATTACCACCAGGTCATTATAACCACCAGGTCATTATTACCACCAGGTCATTATTACCACCATGTCATTATAACCACCAGGTCATTATAACCACACCCACCAGGTCATTATTACCACCATGTCATTATAACCACCAGGTCATTATTTCCCACCAGGTCATTATAACCACCAGGTCATTATAACCACCAGATCATTATAACCACCAGGTCATTATAACCACCAGGTCATTATAACCACACCCACCAGGTCATTATAACCACCAGGTCATTATTACCACCAGGTCATTATAACCACCAGGTCATTATAACCACCAGGTCATTATTACCACCAGGTCATTATAACCACCAGGTCATTATAACCACCAGGTCATTATAACCACCAGCTCTTTATTACCACCAGGTCATTATAACCACCAGGTCATTATAACCACCAGGTCATTATTACCACCAGGTAATTATAACCACCAGGTCATTACTACCACCAGGTCATTATAACCACCAGGTCATTATTACCACCAGGTCATTATAACCACCAGGTCATTATAACCACCAGGTCATTATTACCACCAGGTCATTAATACCACCAGGTCATTATAACCACCAGGTCATTATAACCACCAGATCATTATAACCACCAGGTCATTATAACCACCATGTCATTATTACCACCAGGTCATTATAACCACCAGGTCATTATAACCACCAGGTCATTATTACCACCAGGTCATTATAACCACCAGGTCATTATAACCACCAGGTCATTATTAAAACCAGGTCATTATAACCACCAGGTCATTATAACCACCAGGTCATTATTACCACCAGGTCATTATAACCACCAGGTCATTATAACCACCAGGTCATTATTACCACCAGGTCATTATTACCACCAGGTCATTATAACCACCAGGTCATTATAACCACCAGGTCATTATAACCACACCCACCAGGTCATTATAACCACCAGATCATTATAACCACCAGGTCATTATAACCACACCCACCAGGTCATTATAACCACCAGATCATTATAACCACCAGGTCATTATAACCACCAGGTCATTATAACCACCAGGTCATTATAACCACCAGGTCATTATAACCACCAGGTCATTATAACCACCAGGTCATTATAACCACCAGGTCATTATAACCACCAGGTCATTATTACCACCAGGTCATTATTACCACCATGTCATTATAACCACCAGGTCATTATTTCCCACCAGGTCATTATAACCACCAGGTCATTATTTCCCACCAGGTCATTATAACCACCAAGTCATTATAACCACCAGGTCATTATAACCACCAGGTCATTATAACCACACCCACCAGATCATTATTACCACCATGTCATTATTACCACCAGGTCATTATAACCACCAGGTCATTATTAAAACTAGGTCATTATAACCACCAGGTCATTATTACCACCAGGTCATTATTACCACCACGTCTTTATTACCACCAGGTCATTATAACCACCAGGTCATTATAACCACCATGTCATTATTACCACCAGGTCATTATAACCACCAGGTCATTATAACCACCAGGTCATTATTACCACTAGGTCATTATAACCACCAGGTCATTATAACCACCAGGTCATTATTAAAACCAGGTCATTATAACCACCAGGTCATTATAACCACCAGGTCATTATTACCACCAGGTCATTATAACCACCAGGTCATTATAACCACCAGGTCATTATTACCACCAGGTCATTATTACCACCAGGTCATTATAACCACCAGGTCATTATAACCACCATGTCATTATAACCACACCCACCAGGTCATTATAACCACCAGATCATTATAACCACCAGGTCATTATAACCACACCCACCAGGTCATTATAACCACCAGATCATTATAACCACCAGGTCATTATAACCACCAGGTCATTATAATCACCAGGTCATTATTACCACCAGGTCATTATTACCACACCCACCAGGTCATTATTACCACCATGTGATTATAACCACCAGGTCATTATTTCCCACCAGGTCATTGTAACCACCAGGTCATTATTTCCCACCAGGTCATTATAAACACCAGGTCATTATAACCACCAGGTCATTATAACCACCAGGTCATTATAACCACACCCACCAGGTCATTATAACCACCAGGTCATTATTACCACCAGGTCATTATAACCACCAGGTCATTATTAAAACCAGGTCATTATAACCACCAGGTCATTATAACCACCAGGTCATTATAACCACCAGGTCATTATAACCACCAGGTCATTATAACCACCAGGTCATTATTTCCACCAGGTCATTATAACCACCAGGTCATTATTACCACCAGGTCATTATAACCACCAGGTCATTATAACCACCAGGTCATTATTAACACCAGGTCATTATAACCACCAGGTCATTATTACCACCAGGTCTTTATTACCACCAGGTCATTATAACCACCAGGTCATTATAACCACCAGGTCATTATAACCACACCCACCAGGTCATTATAACCACCAGGTCATTATTACCACCAGGTCATTATAACCACCAGGTCATTATAACCACCAGGTCATTATTACCACAAGGTCATTATAACCACCAGGTCATTATTACCACCAGGTCATTATAACCACCAGGTCATTATAACCACCAGGTCATTATAACCACCAGGTCATTATTACTACCAGGTCATTATAACCACCAGGTCATTATAACCACCAGGTCATTATAACCACCAGGTTATTATAACCACCAGGTCATTATAACCACCAGGTCATTGTTACCACCAGGTCATTATTACCACCAGGTCATTATAACCACCAGGTCATTATAACCACCAGGTCATTATAACCACCAGGTCATTATTTCCCACCAGGTCATTATAACCACCAGGTCATTATAACCACCAGGTCATTGTAACCACACCCACCAGGTCATTATAACCACCAGGTCATTATTACCACCAGGTCATTATAACCACCAGGTCATTATTAAAACCAGGTCATTATAACCACCAGGTCATTATTACCACCAGGTCATTATTACCACCAGGTCTTTATTACCACCAGGTCATTAATACCACCAGGTCATTATAACCACCAGGTCATTATAACCACCAGGTCATTATAACCACCAGGTCGTTATAACCACCATGTCATTATTACCACCAGGTCATTATAACCACCAGGTCATTATAACCACCAGGTCATTATTACCACCAGGTCATTATATCCACCAGGTCATTATAACCACCAGGTCATTATTAACACCAGGTCATTATAACCACCAGGTCATTATAACCACCAGGTCATTATTACCACCAGGTCATTATAACCACCAGGTCATTATAACCACCAGGTCATTATTACCACCAGGTCATTATTACCACCAGGTCATTATAACCACCAGGTCATTATAACCACCAGTTCATTATAACCACACCCACCAGGTCATTATAACCACCATGTCATTATAACCACCAGGTCATTATAACCACACCCACCAGGTCATTATAACCACCAGATCATTATAACCACCAGGTCATTATAACCACCAGGTCATTATAACCACCAGGTCATTATAACCACCAGGTCATTATTACCACCAGGTCATTATTACCACACCCACCAGGTCATTATTACCACCATGTCATTATAACCACCAGGTCATTATTTCCCACCAGGTCATTATAACCATCAGGTCATTATTTCACACCAGGTCATTATAACCACCAGGTCATTATAACCACCAGGTCATTATAACCACCGGGACATTATAACCATACCCACCAGGTCATTATAACCACCAGGTCATTATTACCACCAGGTCATTATAACCACCAGGTCATTATTACAACTAGGTCATTATAACCACCAGGTCATTATAACCACCAGGTCATTATTACCACCAGGTCATTATAACCACCAGGTCATTATAACCACCAGGTCATTATTAACACCAGGTCATTATAACCACCAGGTCATTATAACCACCAGGTCATTATTACCACCAGGTCTTTATTACCACCAGGTCATTATAACCACCAGGTCATTATAACCACCAGGTCATTATAACCACACCCACCAGGTCATTATTAACACCATGTCATTATAACCACCAGGTCATTATAACCACCATGTCATTATAACCACCAGGTCATTATTACAACCAGGTCATTATAACCACCAGGTCATTATTACCACCAGGTCATTATAACCACCAGGTCATTATAACCACCAGGTCATTATTACCACCAGGTCATTATAACCAACAGGTCATTATAACCACCAGGTCATTATTACCACCAGGTCATTATAACCACCAGGTCATTATAACAACCAGGTCATTATAACCACCAGGTCATTATTACCACCAGGTCATTATAACCACCAGGTCATTATAACCACACCCACCAGGTCATTATAACCACCCGGTCATTATTACCACCATGTCATTATAACCACCAGGTCATTATTACCACCAGGTCATTATATCCACCAGGTCATTATAACCACCAGGTCATTATAACCACCAGGTCATTATAACCACCAGGTCATTATAACCACACCCACCAGGTCATTATAACCACCAGGTCATTATTACCACCAGGTCATTATAACCACAAGGTCATTATAACCACCAGGTCATTATAACCACCAGGTCATTATTACCACCAGGTCATTATAACCACCAGGTCATTATTACCACTAGGTCATTATAACCACCAGGTCATTATTACCACCAGGTCATTATAACCACCAGGTCATTATAACCACCAGGTCATTATAACCACCATGTCATTATTACCACCAGGTCATTACAACCACCAGGTCATTATAACCACCAGGTCATTATTACCACCAGGTCATTATAACCACCAGGTCATTATAACCACCAGGTCATTATTAACACCAGGTCATTATAACCACCAGGTCATTATAACCACCAGGTCATTATTACCACCAGGTCATTATAACCACCAGGTCATTATAACCACCAGGTCATTATTACCACCAGGTCATTATTACCACCAGGTCATTATAACCACCAGGTCATTATAACCACAAGGTCATTATAACCACACCCACCAGGTCATTATAACCACCAGATCATTATAACCACCAGGTCATTATAACCACACCCACCAGGTCATTATAACCACCAGGTCATTATAACCACAATTTCATTATAACCACACCCACCAGGTCATTATTACCACCAGATCATTATAACCACCAGGTCATTATAACCACACCCACCAGGTCATTATAACCACCAGATCATTATAACCACCAGGTCATTATAACCACCAGGTCATTATAACCACCAGGTCATTATAACCACCAGGTCATTATTACCACCAGGTCATTATTACCACACCCACCAGGTCATTATTACCACCATGTCATTATAACCACCAGGTCATTATTTCCCACCAGGTCATTATAACCACCAGGTCATTATTTCCCACCAGGTCATTATAACCACCAGGTCATTATAACCACCAGGTCATTATAACCACCAGGTCATTATAACCATACCCACCAGGTCATTATAACCACCAGGTCATTATTACCACCAGGTCATTATAACCACCAGGTCATTATTACAACCAGGTCATTATAACCACCAGGTCATTATTACCACCAGGTCGTTATAACCACCAGGTCATTTTTTCCACCAGGTCATTATAACCACCAGGTCATTATTACCACCAGGTCATTATAACCACCAGGTCATTATAACCACCAGGTCATTATTAACACCAGGTCATTATAACCACCAGGTCATTATAACCACCAGGTCATTATTACCACCAGGTCATTATTACCACCAGGTCTTTATTACCACCAGGTCATTATAACCACCAGGTCATTATAACCACCAGGTCATTATAACCACACCCACCAGGTCATTATTAACACCATGTCATTATAACCACCAGGTCATTATAACCACCATGTCATTATAACCACCAGGTCATTATTACAACCAGGTCATTATAACCACCAGGTCATTATTACCACCAGTACATTATAACCACCAGGTCATTATAACCACCAGGTCATTATTACCACCAGGTCATTATAACCACCAGGTCATTATAACCACCAGGTCATTATTACCACCAGTTCATTATAACCACCAGGTCATTATAACCACCAGGTCATTATAACCACCAGGTCATTATTACCACCAGGTCATTATAACCACCAGGTCATTATAACCACACCCACCAGGTCATTATTACCACCAGGTCATTATAACCACCCGGTCATTATTACCACCATGTCATTATAACCACCAGGTCATTATAACCACCAGGTCATTATTAACACCAGGTCATTATAACCACCAGGTCATTATAACCACCAGGTCATTATTACCACCAGGTCATTATTACCACCAGGTCATTATTAACACCAGGTCATTATAACCACCAGGTCATTATAACCACCAGGTCATTATAACCACACCCACCAGGTCATTATTAACACCAGGTCATTATAACCACAAGGTCATTATAACCACCATGTCATTATAACCACCAGGTCATTATTACCACCAGGTCATTATAACCACCAGGTCATTATTACCACCAGTTCATTATAACCACCAGGTCATTATAACCACCAGGTCATTATTACCACCAGGTCATTATAACCCCCAGGTCATTATAACCACCAGGTCATTATAACCACCAGGTCATTATTACCACCAGGTCATTATTACCACCAGGTCTTTATTACCACCAGGTCATTATAACAACCAGGTCATTATAACCACCAGGTCATTATAACCACACCCACCAGGTCATTATTACCACCATGTCATTATAACCACCAGGTCATTATAACCACCATGTCATTATAACCACCAGGTCATTGTTACCACCAGGTCATTATAACCACCAGGTCATTATTACCACCAGGTCATTATTACCACACCCACCAGGTCATTATTACCACCAGGTCATTATTACCACCAGGTCATTATTACCACCATGTCATTATAACCACCAGGTCATTATAACCACCAGGTCATTATAACCACCAGGTCATTATTTCCCACCAGGTCATTATAACCACCAGGTCATTATAACCACCAGGTCATTATAACCACCAGGTCATTATAACCACACCCACCAGGTCATTATAACCAGCAGGTCATTATTACCACCAGGTCATTATAACCACCAGGTCATTATTAAAACCAGGTCATTATAACCACCAGGTCATTATTACCACCAGGTCATTATTACCACCAGGTCTTTATTACCACCAGGTCATTATTACCACCAGGTCATTATAACCACCAGGTCATTATAACCACCAGGTCATTATAACCACCAGGTCATTATAACCACCATGTCATTATTACCACCAGGTCATTATAACCACCAGGTCATTATAACCACCAGGTCATTATTACCACCAGGTCATTATAACCACCAGGTCATTATAACCACCAGGTCATTATTAACACCAGGTCATTATAACCACCAGGTCATTATAACCACCAGGTCATTATTACCACCAGGTCATTATAACCACCAGGTCATTATAACCACCAGGTCATTATTACCACCAGGTCATTATTACCACCAGGTCATTATAACCACCAGGTCATTATAACCACCATGTCATTATAACCACACCCACCAGGTCATTATAACCACCAGATCATTATAACCACCAGGTCATTATAACCATACCCACCAGGTCATTATAACCACCAGATCATTATAACCACCAGGTCATTATAACCACCAGGTCATTATAACCACCAGGTCATTATTACCACCAGGTCATTATTACCACACCCACCAGGTCATTATTACCACCATGTGATTATAACCACCAGGTCATTATTTCCCACCAGGTCATTAAAACCACCAGGTCATTATTTCCCACCAGGTCATTATAACCACCAGGTCATTATATCCACCAGGTCATTATAACCACCAGGTCATTATAACCACACCCACCAGGTCATTATAACCAGCAGGTCATTATTACCACCAGGTCATTATAACCACCAGGTCATTATTAACACTAGGTCATTATAACCACCAGGTCATTATAACCACCAGGTCATTATAACCACCAGGTCATTATAACCACCAGGTCATTATAACCACACCCACCAGGTCATTATTACCACCATGTCATTATAACCACCAGGTCATTATTTCCCACCAGGTCATTATAACCACCAGGTCATTATAACCACCAGATCATTATAACCACCAGGTCATTATAACCACCAGGTCATTATAACCACACCCACCAGGTCATTATAACCACCAGGTCATTATTACCACCAGGTCATTATAACCACCAGGTCATTATAACCACCAGGTCATTATTACCACCAGGTCATTATAACCACCAGGTCATTATAACCACCAGGTCATTATAACCACCAGCTCTTTATAACCACCAGGTCATTATAACCACCAGGTCATTATAACCACCAGGTCATTATTACCACCAGGTAATTATAACCACCAGGTCATTATTACCACCAGGTCATTATAACCACCAGGTCATTATTAACACCAGGTCATTATAACCACCAGGTCATTATAACCACCAGGTCATTATTACCACCAGGTCATTATTACCACCAGGTCTTTATTACCACCAGGTCATTATTACCACCAGGTCATTATAACCACCAGGTCATTATAACCACCAGGTCATTATAACCACCAGCTCATTATAACCACCAGGTCATTATACCACCAGGTCATTATAACCACCAGGTCATTATTACCACCAGGTCATTATAACCACCAGGTCATTATAACCACCAGGTCATTATTAAAACCAGGTCATTATAACCACCAGGTCATTATAACCACCAGGTCATTATTACCACCAGGTCATTATAACCACCAGGTCATTATAACCACACCCACCAGGTCATTATAACCAGCAGGTCATTATTACCACCAGGTCATTATAACCACCAGGTCATTATTACAACTAGGTCATTATAACCACCAGGTCATTATTACACCAGGCATTATTACCACCAGGTCTTTATTACCACCAGGTCATTAATACCACCAGGTCATTATAACCACCAGGTCATTATAACCACCAGGTCATTATAACCACCAGGTCGTTATAACCACCATGTCATTATTACCACCAGGTCATTATAACCACCAGGTCATTATAACCACCAGGTCATTATAACCACACCCACCAGGTCATTATAACCACCAGGTCATTATTACCACCAGGTCATTATAACCACCAGGTCATTTTTACCACCAGGTCAATATAACCACCAGGTCATTATTACCACCAGGTCATTATAACCACCAGGTCATTATAACCACCAGGTCATTATTACCACCAGGTCATTATAACCAAAAGGTCATTATAACCACCAGGTCATTATTAACACCAGGTCATTATAACCACCAGGTCATTATTACCACCAGGTCATTAATACCACCAGGTCATTATAACCACCAGGTCATTATAACCACCAGGTCATTATAACCACCAGGTCATATAACCACCATGTCATTATTACCACCAGGTCATTATAACCACCAGGTCATTATAACCACCAGGTCATTATTACCACCAGGTCATTATAACCACCAGGTCATTATAACCACCAGGTCATTATTAACACCAGGTCATTATAACC
>NW_024060698.1:20000-21846 GCF_016432855.1 Salvelinus namaycush | reverse complement strand
GGTCTAACGGCAGGACGTCTGGTCTAACGGTCTAACGGCAGGACGTCTGGTCTAACGGTCTAACGGCAAGAAGTCTGGTCTAACGGCAAGAAGTCTGGTCTAACGGCAGGAACATGGTCTAACGGTCTAACGGTCTAACGGCAGGACGTCTGGTCTAACGGTCTAACGGCAGGAAGTCTGGTCTAACGATCTAACGGTCTAACGGCAGGACGTCTGGTCTAACGGTCTAACGGCAGGACGTCTGGTCTAACGGTCTAACGGCAGGAAGTCTGGTCTAACGGCAGGAAGTCTGGTCTAACGGTCTAACGGCAAGAAGTCTGGTCTAACGGCAGGAAGATGGTCTAACGGCAGGAAGATGGTCTAACGGTCTAACGGCAGGAAGTCTGGTCTAACGGCAGGAAGTCTGGTCTAACGGCAGGAAGTCTGGTCTAACGGCAGGAATTCTGGTCTAACGGCAGGAAGATGGTCTAACGGCAGGAAGATGGTCTAACGGTCTAACGGCAGGAAGTCTGGTCTAACGGCAAGAAGTCTGGTCTAACGGCAGGAAGTCTGGTCTAATGGCAGGAAGATGGTATAACGGCAGGAAGATGGTCTAACGGCAGGAAGTCTGGTCTAACGGCAGGAAGTCTGGTCTAATGGCAGGAAGATGGTATAACGGCAGGAAGATGGTCTAACGGTCTAACGGCAGGAAGATGGTCTAACGGCAGGAAGATGGTCTAACGGCAGGAAGTCTGGTCTAACGGCAGGAAGATGGTCTAACGGCAGGAAGTCTGGTCTAACGGCAGGAAGTCTGGTCTAACGGCAGGAAGATGGTCTAACGGCAGGAAGTCTGGTCTAACGGCAGGAAGATGGTCTAATGGCAGGAAGTCTGGTCTAACGGCAGGAAGATGGTCTAACGGTCTAATGGCAGGAAATCTGGTCTAACGGCAGGAAGTCTGGTCTAACGGTAGGAAGTTTGGTCTAACGGCAGGAAGATGGTCTAACTGCTGGAAGTCTGGTCTAACGGTCTAACGGCAGGAAGATGGTCTAACGGCAGGAAGTCTGGTCTAACGGTCTAACGGCAGGAAGTCTGGTCTAATGGCAGGAAGTCTGGTCTAATGGCAGGAAGATGGTCTAACGGCAGGAAGATGGTCTAACGGCAGCAAGTGTAGTGTAACGTTCTAACGGCAGGAAGATGGTCTAACGGCAGGACGTCAGGTATAACGGTCTAACGGCAAGAAGTCTGGTCTAACGGCAGGAAGATGGTCTAACGGCAGGAAGTCTGGTCTAACGGTCTAACGGTCTAACGGCAGGAAGAAGGTCTAACGGCAGGAGGTCTGGTCTAACGGTCTAACGGCAGGAAGATGTTCTAACGGCAGGAAGATGGTCTAACGGCAGGAAGATGGTCTATTGGCAGGAAGTCTGGTCTAATGGCAGGAAGATGGTGTAATGGCAGGGTGTCTGGTCTAACGGTCTAACGGCAGGAAGATGGTCTAACTGCAGCAAGTCTGGTCTAACGGTCTAACGGTCTAACGGCAGGAAGATGGTCTAACGGCAGGACGTCTGGTCTAACGGTCTAACGGCAGGACGTCTGGTCTAACGGTCTAACGGCAGGACGTCTGGTCTAACGGTCTAACGGCAAGAAATCTGGTCTAACGGCAGGAAGTCTGGTCTAACGGTCTAACGGTCTAACGGCAGGAAGAAGGTCTAACGGCAGGAGGTCTGGTCTAACGGTCTAATTTGTCTAACGGCAGGAAGAAGGTTTAACGGCAAGAAGTCTGGTCTAACGGCAGGAAGATGGTCTAACGGCAGGAAGTCTGGTCTAGCGGTCTAATGGTCTAACGGCAGGAAGAAGGTCTAACGGCAG
>NW_024060698.1:12500-15000 GCF_016432855.1 Salvelinus namaycush | reverse complement strand
AAGTCAGGTAGGAGACCTGTGCCAACTTCCCGGGCTTGCCGTGGAGAGCGAGAGTACGGAAAGGCGCACAGTGTCTCCTGTACGTGTGTATAGCCCGGTGCGGTACATCCCAGCTCCACGTATCGGCCGGGCTAGAGTGGACATCGAGCCAGGTGCCATGAAGCCGGCTCAACATATCTGGTCTCCAGTACGTCTCCTTGGGCCGTTGTACATGGCACCAGCCTTACGCATGGTGTCCCCGGTTCGCCAGCACAGCCCAGTGCGGGCTATTCCACCTCGCCGCACTGGCCTGGCTAAGGGGAGCATTAAACCAGGTAAGGTTGGGCAGGCTCGGTGCTTAAGAGCTCCTGTACGCCTTCACGGTCCGGTATATCCGGGCGCCACCTCCTCGCCCCAGCCCAGTAACACCAGTGCCTACACCACGCACCAGGCTTCCTGTGCGTCTCCAGAACTCTGTTCCTCCTCCACGCCACGCACTGTCCCGGTGGTGCGTGTCTCCAGCCCGGTACCACCAGTTCCGGCAACACGCACCAAGCTTACTGTGCGTATCCAGAGTCCTGTACGCACTGTTCCTTCTCCCCGCACTCGCCCTGAGGTGCGTGCCCTCAGCCCGGTACCACCAGTGCCGGTACCACGCACCAGGTGTATAGTGCGCCTCGAGAGTCCAGTGTGCCCTGTTCCTGCTCCCCGCACTAGCCTTGAGGTGCGTGTCTACAAACCGGTACCACCAGTTCCGGCAACACGCACCAGGCCTACTGTGCGCCTCAGCAGGTCTGAGCTGCGCCGTCTGAGCTGCCTGCCTACCCAGCGCCGTCTGAGCTGCCTGCCTGCCCAGCGCCGTCTGAGCTGCCTGCCTGCCCAGCGCCGTCTGAGCTGCCTGCCCAGCGCCATCTGAGCTGCCTGCCTGCCCAGCGCCGTCTGAGCTGCCTGCCTGCCCAGCGCCGTCTGAGCTGCCTGCCCAGCGCCATCTGAGCTGCCTGCCTGCCCAGCGCCATCTGAGCCATCCGTCTGCCCAGCGCCATCTGAGCCATCCGTCTGCCCAGCACCATCTGAGCCATCCGTCTGCCCAGTGCCATCTGAGCCATCCGTCTGCCCAGCGCCATCTGAGCCATCCGTCTGTCCCGAGCCGTCAGAGCCGCCTGTCTGTCCTGAGCCATTAGAGCCGTCCGTCAGTCAGGAGCCGCTAGAGCCGTCCATCAGTCAGGAGGCGCCAGAGCCGCCAGCCAGTCAGGAGCTGCCAGAGCCGCCAGCCAGTCAGGAGCTGCCAAGGCCGCCAGCCAGTCAGGAGCTGCCAGAGCCGCCAGCCAGTCAGGAGCTGCCAGAGCCGCCAGCCAGTCAGGAGCTGCCAGAGCCGCCAGCCAGTCAGGAGCTGCCAGAGCCGCCCGCCAGTCATGAGCTGCCTTCCAGTCATGAGCTGCCCTCCAGTCATGAGCTGCCCTCCAGTCATGAGCTGCCCTCCAGTCATGAGCTGCCATCCAGTCATGAGCTGCCCTCCAGTCATGAGCTGCCATCCAGTCATGAGCTGCCATCCAGTCCGGAGCTGCCACTCAGTCCGGACCTGCCACTCAGTCCGGAGCTGCCATTCAGTCCGGAGCTGCCATTCGTCCGGAGCTGCCATTCAGTCCGGAGCTACCTCTCTGTCCTGAGCTACCTCTCTGTCCTGAGCTACCTCTCTGTCCTGAGCTACCTCTCTGTCCTGAGCTACCTCTCGGTTCGGAGCTGTCTCCTCAGTCTGATGGGGCCCTTTGTGAGGGTTCCTAGGCCAAGGTCGGCGGCGAGGGTCGCCACTCAAAGGACGCTAAGGAGGGGGACAAAGACAATGGTGGAGTGGTGTCCTCGTCCAGCGCCGGAGCCGCCACCCTGGACAGATGCCCACCCAGACCCTCCTCTAGAGTTTTAGGGGGTGCGTTCGGAGTCCGCACCTCAGGAGGGGGGTACTGTCACGTTCTGACCATAGTTCTTGTGTGTTTTGCTTGTTTTAGTGTTGGTCAGGACGTGAGCTCGGTGGGCATTCTATGTTGTGTGTCTAGTTGGTCTGTTTCTATGTTTGGCCTAATATGGTTGATTGCTAGTTGATGAAACCCCTCCCCCTAGTTGATGAAACCCCTCCCTCTAGTTGATGAAACCCCCTCCCTTTAGTTGATGAAACCCCTCCCTCTAGTTGATGAAACCCCTCCCTCTAGTTGATGAAACCCCTCCCTCTAGTTGATGAAACCCCTCCCTCTAGTTGATGAAGCCCCTCCCTCTAGTTGATGAAACCCCTCCCTCTAGTTGATGAAACCCCCTCCCTCTAGTTGATGAAACCCTTCCCTCTAGTTGATGAAACCCCCTCCCTCTAGTTGATGAAACCCTTCCCTCTAGTTTATGAAACCCCCTCCCTCTAGTTGATGAAACCCCCTCCCTCTAGTTGATAAACCCCCTCCCTCTAGTTGATGAAACCCCCTCCCTCTAGTTGATGAAACCCCTCCCTCTAGTTGATGAAACCCCTCCCTCTAGTTGA
>NW_024060698.1:0-7500 GCF_016432855.1 Salvelinus namaycush | reverse complement strand
TAGGTGGGACACATATCACAGTACAGTAGCTAGGTGGGACAGTCACATATCACAGTACAGTAGCTAGGTGGGACAATCACATATCACAGTACAGTAGCTAGGTGGGCCAGTCACATATCACAGTACAGTAGCTAGGTGGGACAGTCACATATCACAGTACAGTAGCTAGGTGGGACAGTCACATATCACAGTACAGTAGCTAGGTGGGACACATATCACAGTACAGTAGCTAGGTGGGACAGTCACATATCACAGTACAGTAGCTAGGTGGGACAGTCACATATCACAGTACAGTAGCTAGGTGGGCCAATCACATATCACAGTACAGTAGCTAGGTGGGCCAGTCACATATCACAGTACAGTAGCTAGGTGGGACAGTCACATATCACAGTACAGTAGCTAGGTGGGACAATCACATATCACAGTACAGTAGCTAGGTGGGACAGTCACATATCACAGTACAGTAGCTAGGTGGGACAATCACATATCACAGTACAGTAGCTAGGTGGGACAGTCACATATCACAGTACAGTAGCTAGGTGGGACAATCACATATCACAGTACAGTAGCTAGGTGGGACACATATCACAGTACAGTAGCTAGGTGGGACACATATCACAGTACAGTAGCTAGGTGGGACACATATCACAGTACAGTAGCTAGGTGGGACAATCACATATCACAGTACAGTAGCTAGGTGGGACAGTCACATATCACAGTACAGTAGCTAGGTGGGACAATCACATATCACAGTACAGTAGCTAGGTGGGACAATCACATATCACAGTACAGTAGCTAGGTGGGACAATCACATATCACAGTACAGTAGCTAGGTGGGACAATCACATATCACAGTACAGTAGCTAGGTGGGACAATCACATATCACAGTACAGTAGCTAGGTGGGACAATCACATATCACAGTACAGTAGCTAGGTGGGACAATCACATATCACAGTACAGTAGCTAGGTGGGACAATCACATATCACAGTACAGTAGCTAGGTGGGACAATCACATATCACAGTACAGTAGCTAGGTGGGACAATCACATATCACAGTACAGTAGCTAGGTGGGACAATCACATATCACAGTACAGTAGCTAGGTGGGACACATACCACAGTACAGTAGCTAGGTGGGACAATCACATATCACAGTACAGTAGCTAGGTGGGACAGTCACATATCACAGTACAGTAGCTAGGTGGGACAATCACATATCACAGTACAGTAGCTAGGTGGGACACATATCACAGTACAGTAGCTAGGTGGGACAGTCACATATCACAGTACAGTAGCTAGGTGGGACAATCACATATCACAGTACAGTAGCTAGGTGGGACAATCACATATCACAGTACAGTAGCTAGGTGGGACAGTCACATATCACAGTACAGTAGCTAGGTGGGACATCACATATCACAGTACAGTAGCTAGGTGGGACAATCACATATCACAGTACAGTAGCTAGGTGGGACAATCACATATCACAGTACAGTAGCTAGGTGGGACAATCACATATCACAGTACAGTAGCTAGGTGGGACAATCACATATCACAGTACAGTAGCTAGGTGGGACAATCACATATCACAGTACAGTAGCTAGGTGGGACAATCACATATCACAGTACAGTAGCTAGGTGGGACAGTCACATATCACAGTACAGTAGCTAGGTGGGACAGTCACATATCACAGTACAGTAGCTAGGTGGGACAATCACATATCACAGTACAGTAGCTAGGTGGGACAATCACATATCACAGTACAGTAGCTAGGTGGGCCAGTCACATATCACAGTACAGTAGCTAGGTGGGACAGTCACATATCACAGTACAGTAGCTAGGTGGGACAATCACATATCACAGTACAGTAGCTAGGTGGGACACATATCACAGTACAGTAGCTAGGTGGGCCAGTCACATATCACAGTACAGTAGCTAGGTGGGACAATCACATATCACAGTACAGTAGCTAGGTGGGCCAGTCACATATCACAGTACAGTAGCTAGGTGGGACAATCACATATCACAGTACAGTAGCTAGGTGGGACAGTCACATATCACAGTACTGTAGCTAGGTGGGCCAATCACATATCACAGTACAGTAGCTAGGTGGGACAATCACATATCACAGTACAGTAGCTAGGTGGGACAGTCACATATCACAGTACAGTAGCTAGGTGGGACACATATCACAGTACAGTAGCTAGGTGGGACACATATCACAGTACAGTAGCTAGGTGGGCCAATCACATATCACAGTACAGTAGCTAGGTGGGACAATCACATATCACAGTACTGTAGCTAGGTGGGACAATCACATATCACAGTACAGTAGCTAGGTGGGCCAGTCACATATCACAGTACAGTAGCTAGGTGGGACACATATCACAGTACAGTAGCTAGGTGGGCCAATCACATATCACAGTACAGTAGCTAGGTGGGCCAATCACATATCACAGTACTGTAGCTAGGTGGGACAATCACATATCACAGTACTGTAGCTAGGTGGGACAATCACATATCACAGTACTGTAGCTAGGTGGGCCAGTCACATATCACAGTACAGTAGCTAGGTGGGACAATCACATATCACAGTACAGTAGCTAGGTGGGCCAGTCACATATCACAGTACAGTAGCTAGGTGGGCCAGTCACATATCACAGTACAGTAGCTAGGTGGGACAATCACATATCACAGTACAGTAGCTAGGTGGGACAATCACATACCACAGTACAGTAGCTAGGTGGGCCAGTCACATATCACAGTACAGTAGCTAGGTGGGACAATCACATATCACAGTACAGTAGCTAGGTGGGACAATCACATATCACAGTACAGTAGCTAGGTGGGACAATCACATACCACAGTACAGTAGCTAGGTGGGCCAGTCACATATCACAGTACAGTAGCTAGGTGGGACAGTCACATATCACAGTACAGTAGCTAGGTGGGACAATCACATATCACAGTACAGTAGCTAGGTGGGACAATCACATATCACAGTACAGTAGCTAGGTGGGACAATCACATATCACAGTACTGTAGCTAGGTGGGACAATCACATATCACAGTACAGTAGCTAGGTGGGACAATCACATATCACAGTACAGTAGCTAGGTGGGACAATCACATATCACAGTACAGTAGCTAGGTGGGACAATCACATATCACAGTACAGTAGCTAGGTGGGACAATCACATATCACAGTACTGTAGCTAGGTGGGACAATCACATATCACAGTACAGTAGCTAGGTGGGACAATCACATATCACAGTACAGTAGCTAGGTGGGACACATATCACAGTACAGTAGCTAGGTGGGACAGTCACATATCACAGTACAGTAGCTAGGTGGGACAATCACATATCACAGTACAGTAGCTAGGTGGGCCAGTCACATATCACAGTACAGTAGCTAGGTGGGACAGTCACATATCACAGTACAGTAGCTAGGTGGGACAATCACATATCACAGTACAGTAGCTAGGTGGGACAATCACATATCACAGTACTGTAGCTAGGTGGGACAATCACATATCACAGTACTGTAGCTAGGTGGGCCAGTCACATATCACAGTACAGTAGCTAGGTGGGACAATCACATATCACAGTACAGTAGCTAGGTGGGACAATCACATATCACAGTACAGTAGCTAGGTGGGACAATCACATATCACAGTACAGTAGCTAGGTGGGCCAGTCACATATCACAGTACAGTAGCTAGGTGGGCCAGTCACATATCACAGTACAGTAGCTAGGTGGGACAGTCACATATCACAGTACAGTAGCTAGGTGGGACAATCACATATCACAGTCATTGTAAGTCAAACGGTTCCTCAGTAAAGCTGCTATCATCAAAGTCAGTATTTATTATTATTATTATTTATTATTATTATTATTTATTATTTATTTCACCTTTATTTAACCAGGTAGACAAGTTGAGAACAAGTTCTCATTTACAACTGCGACCTGGTCAAGAATAAAGCAAAGCAGTTCGACACAAACAACAACACAGAGTTACACGTGGAATAAACAAACATACAGTCAATAATACAGTAGAAAAATAAGTCTATATACAATGTGAGCAAGTGAGGTGAGATAAGAGAGGTGAGGCAATAAATAGGCCATGGTGGCGAGGTAATTACAATATACCAATTAGACACTGGAGTGATTGAGTGATTGTTGTGCAGAAGATTAATGTGCAAGTAGAGATACTGGGGTGCAAAGGAGCAAGATAAATAAATAAATACAGTATGGGGATGAGGTAGTTGGATGGGCTATATTATAGAGTAATACGTACTTGGTGTGCTGTTTATGGACATTGTTTGGTTCCCATCCCCTCAGCAAGTAGGATACGCTACAAAATATACATTAGTGGTTTTGATTAAGTGTGCTTTTTTTTTTGCATTGCTGAGATTTTGATGGCGTGGGATGTTGTGTACGTCTTTTTAACAACATAACCTGTAGTTATGACAACCCTCCGTAATGGTTCTGGGATGGGTATGTAAGATACTGTGATGTTATTTTAGTACTGTGTAGGACAACATGAGACCACTGAATCGCATTGTCTCAATAGTCACCTTTTGTTCTTCAATCTACCATGAAGGAGAGGGGAAATTCTGTTGTGATCGAGATTTCGTAGATGCATAACTGTGGTGTGTCTCTTGTCACGCCTCCCTCCCTCCCTCCCTCCCTCCCTCCCTCGCCTCCCTCGCCTCCTTCCCTCCCTCCCTCCCTCCCTCCTTCCCTCTCAGACCACCACCTTTTACCATAGTTGAAATTACTAGGAATAACCAGGAAATGCAATGTCTTCTCTCAGAATGCAGTGATTCATAGTACATGCTTTCATGAAGTCAGTCGTAATTCACTGTGGTTATTAAATAAACATTGGTGAGAGGCCCTGCATTCCCTGCTATTTTCTCTCACTCTTTCTCTCTTTCTTTCTTCCTTATTCTTTCTCTATTTACTTATTTTACTCGCGTTTTCTTTCATCCTTTCTTTGTCTATCTCTCTCTCGCTGTCTCTCTTTTCTTCCCCTCCCTCCTTTTCTCTGTGCCCCACGTCGCGACTCTCCGGAGAGTAAAAGTTAATCCGTGTGAGCCTGTGAGAGAGAGAGACTTTGAAATGAGACATGCCTGGAACATCACAGAGGAGACTGGGCACTCCGAGACGAGCTGGCTTGATTTATAAGAGGACAGGGAGAGGGGGAATGTTTTGAGAGACGCACAAGGCCACAAGGTCCTCCATTAGTACCCTGACCCCTGATAGAGGGAGCATCGGAGGGGTGGAAGGAGGGAGGACGTGGAGGGTAGTGATTTGAAAGGGGGATCTTTCTTTTAATTCTGTGGTCGGATCTCTACATTTTAAACCACGGACAGTAAAATGGAGAAATTGAAAACCTTATACACAGTCATTTGTCCAGCCACTGTCCAGAGCTGTGTGTGTCTTTGTTCTACCTGACACGCTCCCTCCGTCCTTCCCTCATGCCTTCTCTCTGTTTTACTGTTCTTCCTGCAGTAGTTTTACTGTTCTCACTACCAGTAGTTTTACTGTTCTCCCTGCAGTAGTTTTACTGTTCTCCCTGCAGTAGTTCTACTGTTCTCCCTGCAGTAGTTCTACTGTTCTCCCTGCAGTAGTTTTACTGTTCTTCCTGCAGTAGTTTTTCTGTTCTTCCTGCAGTAGTTTTACTGTTCTCCCTGCAGTAGTTTTACTGTTCTCCCTGCAGTAGTTTTACTGTTCTCCCTGCAGTAGTTCTACTGTTCTCCCTGCAGTAGTTCTACTGTTCTCCCTGCAGTAGTTTTACTGTTCTCCCTGCAGTAGTTTTACTGTTCTTCCTGCAGTAGTTTTACTGTTCTCCCTGCAGTAGTTTTACTGTTCTCCCTGCAGTAGTTTTACTGTTCTTCCTGTAGTAGTTTTACTGTTCTTCCTGCAGTAGTTTTACTGTTCTCCATGCAGTAGTTATACGGTTCTCCCTGCAGTAGTTTTACTGTTCTTCCTGCAGTAGTTTTACTGTTCTCCCTGCAGTAGTTATACGGTTCTCCCTGCAGTAGTTTTACTGTTCTTCCTGCAGTAGTTTTACTGTTCTCACTTGCAGTAGTTTTACTGTTCTCCCTGCAGTAGTTTTACTGTTCTCCCTGCAGTAGTTATACGGTTCTCCCTGCAGTAGTTCTACTGTTCTCCCTGCAGTAGTTTTACTGTTCTCCCTGCAGTAGTTATACGGTTCTCCCTGCCGTAGTTTTACTGTTCTCCCTGCAGTAGTTTTACTGTTCTCCCTGCAGTAGTTTTACTGTTCTTCCTGCAGTAGTTTTACTGTTCTCCCTGCAGTAGTTTTACTGTTCTTCCTGCAGTAGTTTTACTGTTCTCCCTGCAGTAGTTTTACTGTTCTCCCTGCAGTAGTTTTACTGTTCTCCCTGCAGTAGTTTTACTGTTCTCCCTGCAGTAGTTTTACTGTTCTCCCTGCAGTAGTTTTACTGTTCTCCCTGCAGTAGTTATACGGTTCTCCCTGCAGTAGTTTTACTGTTCTTCCTGCAGTAGTTTTACTGTTCTCACTTGCAGTATTTTTACTGTTCTCCCTGCAGTAGTTTTACTGTTCTCCCTGCAGTAGTTATACGGTTCTTCCTGCAGTAGTTTTACTGTTCTCCCTGCAGTAGTTTTACTGTTCTCCTTGCATTAGTTATACGGTTCTCCCTGCAGTAGTTTTACTGTTCTTCCTGCAGTAGTTTTACTGTTCTCCCTGCAGTAGTTATACGGTTCTCCCTGCAGTAGTTTTACTGTTCTTCCTGCAGTAGTTTTACTGTTCTCACTTGCAGTAGTTTTACTGTTCTCCCTGCAGTAGTTTTACTGTTCTTCCTGCAGTAGTTATACGGTTCTCCCTGCAGTAGTTTTACTGTTCTTCCTGCAGTAGTTTTACTGTTCTCACTTGCAGTATTTTTACTGTTCTCCCTGCAGTAGTTTTACTGTTCTCCCTGCAGTAGTTATACGGTTCTCCCTGCAGTAGTTATACTGTTCTTCCTGCAGTAGTTTTACTGTTCTCACTAGCAGTAGTTTTACTGTTCTTCCTTCAGTAGTTATACTGTTCTTCCTGTAGTAGTTTTACTGTTCTTCCTGCAGTAGTTTTACTGTTCTCCCTGCAGTAGTTTTACTGTTCTCCCTGCAGTAGTTTTACTGTTCTCACTTGCAGTAGTTTTACTGTTCTTCCTGCAGTAGTTTTACTGTTCTCCCTGCAGTAGTTTTACTGTTCTCCCTGCAGTAGTTTTACTGTTCTTCCTGCAGTAGTTTTACTGTTCTCCCTGCAGTAGTTTTACTGTTCTTCCTGCAGTAGTTTTACTGTTCTCCCTGCAGTAGTTTTACTGTTCTCCCTGCAGTATTTTTACTGTTCTTCCTGCAGTAGTTTTACTGTTCTCCCTGCAGTAGTTTTACTGTTCTCCCTGCAGTAGTTTTTCTGTTCTCCCTGCAGTAGTTTTACTGTTCTTCCTGCAGTAGTTTTACTGTTCTCC
>NW_024060697.1:190000-213682 GCF_016432855.1 Salvelinus namaycush | reverse complement strand
GCTGCCTGTTCTGTTGATGCTATCAGAAGTCTGATGACCTGCTGGCTGTCTTTTCTGTTCATGCTATCAGAAGTCTGAATACCTGCTGGCTGCCTGTCTGTTGATGCTATCAGAAGTCTGATGACCTGCCGGCTGCCTGTTCTGTTGATGCTATCAGAAGTCTGATGACCTGCCGGCTGCCTGCTCTGTTGATGCTATCAGAAGTCTGAAGACCTGCCGGCTGCCTGTTCTGTTGATGCTATCAGAAGTCTGATGACCTGCTGGCTGCCTGTTCTGTTCTGTTGATGCTATCAGAAGCCTGAAGACCTGCTGGCTGTCTGTTCTGTTGTGTTGATGCTATCAGAAGTCTGAAGACCTGCTGGCTGCCTGTTCTGTTGTGTTGATGCTATCAGAAGTCTGATGACCTGCTGGCTGTCTGTTCTGTTGATGCTATCAGAAGTCTGAAGACCTGCTGGCTGTCTGTTCTGTTTGATGCTATCAGAAGTCTGAAGACCTGCTGGCTGTCTGTTCTGCTGTGTTGATGCTATCAGAAGTCTGATGACCTGCTGGCTGCCTGTTGTGTTGATGCTATCAGAAGTCTGATGACCTGCTGGCTGCCTGTTGTGTTGATGTTATCAGAAGTCTGAGACCTGCTGGCTGCCTGTTCTGTTGATGCTATCAGAAGTCTGATGACCTGCTGGCTGCCTGTTGTGTTGATGCTATCAGAAGTCTGATGACCTGCTGGCTGCCTGTTCTGTTGATGCTATCAGAAGTCTGATGACCTGCCAGCTGCCTGTTGTGTTGATGCTACCAGAAGTCTGAAGACCTACTGGCTGCCTGTTCTGTTGTGTTGATGCTATCAGAAGTCTGAAGACCTGCCTGTTCTGTTGTGTTGATGCTATCAGAAGTCTGATGACCTGCTGGCTGCCTGTTGTGTTGATGTTATCAGAAGTCTGAAGACCTGCCGGCTGCCTGTTCTGTTGATGCTATCAGAAGTCTGATGACCTGCCAGCTGCCTGTTGTGTTGATGCTACCAGAAGTCTGAAGACCTGCTGGCTGCCTGTTCTGTTGTGTTGATGCTACCAGAAGTCTGAAGACCTGCTGGCTGCCTGTTCTGTTGTGTTGATGCTACCAGAAGTCTGAAGACCTGCCGGCTGCCTGTTCTGTTGATGCTATCAGAAGTCTGAAGACCTGCCGGCTGCCTGTTGTGTTGATGCTATCAGAAGTCTGATGACCTGCCGGCTGCCTGTTCTGTTGATGCTATCAGAAGTCTGATGACCTGCTGGCTGCCTGTTGTGTTGATGCTATCAGAAGTCTGAAGACCTGCTGGCTGCCTGTTGTGTTGATGCTATCAGAAGTCTGAAGACCTGCTGGCTGCCTGTTGTGTTGATGCTATCAGAAGTCTGATGACCTGCTGGCTGCCTGTTCTGTTGTGTTGATGCTATCAGAAGTCTGATGACCTGCTGGCTGCCTGTTCTGTTGTGTTGATGCTATCAGAAGTCTGATGACCTGCTGGCTGTCTGTTTTGTTGTGTTGATGCTATCAGAAGTCTGAAGACCTGCTGGCTGTCTGTTCTGCTGTGTTGATGCTATCAGAAGTCTGATGACCTGCTGGCTGCCTGTTGTGTTGATGCTATCAGAAGTCTGAAGACCTGCTGGCTGCCTGTTCTGTTGATGCTATCAGAAGTCTGATGACCTGCTGGCTGTCTGTTCTGTTCATGCTATCAGAAGTCTTAATACCTGCTGGCTGCCTGTTCTGTTGATGCTATCAGAAGTCTGATGACCTGCCGGCTGCCTGTTCTGTTGATGCTATCAGAAGTCTGATGACCTGCCTGTTCTGTTGATGCTATCAGAAGTCTGATGACCTGCCTGTTCTGTTGATGCTATCAGAAGCCTGAAGACCTGCCGGCTGCCTGTTCTGTTCTGTTGATGCTATCAGAAGCCTGAAGACCTGCCGGCTGCCTGTTCTGTTGATGCTATCAGAAGTCTGATGACCTGCTGGCTGTCTGTTCTGTTGTGTTGATGCTATCAGAAGTCTGAAGACCTGCTGGCTGCCTGTTCTGTTGTGTTGATGCTATCAGAAGTCTGAAGACCTGCCGGCTGCCTGTTGTGTTGATGCTATCAGAAGTCTGATGACCTGCTGGCTGTCTGTTCTGTTGATGCTATCAGAAGTCTGAAGACCTGCTGGCTGTCTGTTCTGTTGATGTTATCAGAAGTCTGATGACCTGCTGGCTGCCTGTTCTGTTGATGCTACCAGAAGTCTGAAGACCTGCTGGCTGCCTGTTCTGTTGTGTTGATGCTATCAGAAGTCTGAAGACCTGCCTGTTCTGTTGTGTTGATGCTATCAGAAGTCTGAAGACCTGCCGGCTGCCTGTTCTGTTGATGCTATCAGAAGTCTGATGACCTGCCAGCTGCCTGTTGTGTTGATGCTACCAGAAGTCTGAAGACCTGCTGGCTGTCTGTTCTGTTGATGCTATCAGAAGTCTGATGACCTGCTGGCTGCCTGTTCTGTTGTGTTGATGCCATCAGAAGTCTGATGACCTGCTGGCTGCCTGTTCTGTTGATGCTATCAGAAGTCTGATGACCTGCCTGTTCTGTTGATGCTATCAGAAGTCTGAAGACCTGCTGGCTGTCTGTTCTGCTGTGTTGATGCTATCAGAAGTCTGATGACCTGCTGGCTGCCTGTTGTGTTGATGCTATCAGAAGTCTGATGACCTGCTGGCTGCCTGTTGTGTTGATGTTATCAGAAGTCTGATGACCTGCTGGCTGCCTGTTCTGTTGATGCTATCAGAAGTCTGATGACCTGCTGGCTGCCTGTTGTGTTGATGCTATCAGAAGTCTGATGACCTGCTGGCTGCCTGTTCTGTTGATGCTATCAGAAGTCTGATGACCTGCCAGCTGCCTGTTGTGTTGATGCTACCAGAAGTCTGAAGACCTACTGGCTGCCTGTTCTGTTGTGTTGATGCTATCAGAAGTCTGAAGACCTGCCTGTTCTGTTGTGTTGATGCTATCAGAAGTCTGATGACCTGCTGGCTGCCTGTTGTGTTGATGTTATCAGAAGTCTGAAGACCTGCCGGCTGCCTGTTCTGTTGATGCTATCAGAAGTCTGATGACCTGCCAGCTGCCTGTTGTGTTGATGCTACCAGAAGTCTGAAGACCTGCTGGCTGCCTGTTCTGTTGTGTTGATGCTACCAGAAGTCTGAAGACCTGCTGGCTGCCTGTTCTGTTGTGTTGATGCTACCAGAAGTCTGAAGACCTGCCGGCTGCCTGTTCTGTTGATGCTATCAGAAGTCTGAAGACCTGCCGGCTGCCTGTTGTGTTGATGCTATCAGAAGTCTGATGACCTGCCGGCTGCCTGTTCTGTTGATGCTATCAGAAGTCTGATGACCTGCTGGCTGCCTGTTGTGTTGATGCTATCAGAAGTCTGAAGACCTGCTGGCTGCCTGTTGTGTTGATGCTATCAGAAGTCTGAAGACCTGCTGGCTGCCTGTTGTGTTGATGCTATCAGAAGTCTGATGACCTGCTGGCTGCCTGTTCTGTTGTGTTGATGCTATCAGAAGTCTGATGACCTGCTGGCTGCCTGTTCTGTTGTGTTGATGCTATCAGAAGTCTGATGACCTGCTGGCTGTCTGTTCTGTTGTGTTGATGCTATCAGAAGTCTGAAGACCTGCTGGCTGTCTGTTCTGCTGTGTTGATGCTATCAGAAGTCTGATGACCTGCTGGCTGCCTGTTGTGTTGATGCTATCAGAAGTCTGAAGACCTGCTGGCTGCCTGTTCTGTTGATGCTATCAGAAGTCTGATGACCTGCTGGCTGTCTGTTCTGTTCATGCTATCAGAAGTCTTAATACCTGCTGGCTGCCTGTTCTGTTGATGCTATCAGAAGTCTGATGACCTGCCGGCTGCCTGTTCTGTTGATGCTATCAGAAGTCTGATGACCTGCCTGTTCTGTTGATGCTATCAGAAGTCTGATGACCTGCCTGTTCTGTTGATGCTATCAGAAGCCTGAAGACCTGCCGGCTGCCTGTTCTGTTCTGTTGATGCTATCAGAAGCCTGAAGACCTGCCGGCTGCCTGTTCTGTTGATGCTATCAGAAGTCTGATGACCTGCTGGCTGTCTGTTCTGTTGTGTTGATGCTATCAGAAGTCTGAAGACCTGCTGGCTGCCTGTTCTGTTGTGTTGATGCTATCAGAAGTCTGAAGACCTGCCGGCTGCCTGTTGTGTTGATGCTATCAGAAGTCTGATGACCTGCTGGCTGTCTGTTCTGTTGATGCTATCAGAAGTCTGAAGACCTGCTGGCTGTCTGTTCTGTTGATGTTATCAGAAGTCTGATGACCTGCTGGCTGCCTGTTCTGTTGATGCTATCAGAAGTCTGATGACCTGCTGGCTGCCTGTTGTGTTGATGCTATCAGAAGTCTGATGACCTGCTGGCTGCCTGTTCTGTTGATGCTATCAGAAGTCTGATGACCTGCCGGCTGCCTGTTCTGTTGATGCTATCAGAAGTCTGATGACCTGCCAGCTGCCTGTTGTGTTGATGCTACCAGAAGTCTGAAGACCTGCTGGCTGCCTGTTCTGTTGTGTTGATGCTATCAGAAGTCTGAAGACCTGCCTGTTCTGTTGTGTTGATGCTATCAGAAGTCTGAAGACCTGCCGGCTGCCTGTTCTGTTGATGCTATCAGAAGTCTGATGACCTGCCAGCTGCCTGTTGTGTTGATGCTACCAGAAGTCTGAAGACCTGCTGGCTGTCTGTTCTGTTGATGCTATCAGAAGTCTGATGACCTGCTGGCTGCCTGCTGTGTTGATGCTATCAGAAGTCTGAAGACCTGCTGGCTGCCTGTTGTGTTGATGCTATCAGAAGTCTGATGACCTGCTGGCTGCCTGTTCTGTTGTGTTGATGCCATCAGAAGTCTGATGACCTGCTGGCTGCCTGTTCTGTTGATGCTATCAGAAGTCTGATGACCTGCCTGTTCTGTTGATGCTATCAGAAGTCTGAAGACCTGCTGGCTGTCTGTTCTGCTGTGTTGATGCTATCAGAAGTCTGATGACCTGCTGGCTGCCTGTTGTGTTGATGCTATCAGAAGTCTGATGACCTGCTGGCTGTCTGTTCTGTTGTGTTGATGCTATCAGAAGTCTGAAGACCTGCTGGCTGTCTGTTCTGCTGTGTTGATGCTATCAGAAGTCTGATGACCTGCTGGCTGCCTGTTCTGTTGATGCTATCAGAAGTCTGATGACCTGCTGGCTGTCTGTTCTGTTGATGCTATCAGAAGTCTGATGACCTGCTGGCTGTCTGTTCTGTTGATGCTATCAGAAGTCTGATGACTTGCTGGCTGCCTGTTCTGTTGATGCTATCAGAAGTCTGATGACCTGCCGGCTGCCTGTTGTGTTGATGCTATCAGAAGTCTGATGACCTGCCGGCTGTCTGTTCTGTTGATGCTATCAGAAGTCTGATGACCTGCCGGCTGCCTGTTGTGTTGATGCTACCAGAAGTCTGAAGACCTGCCGGCTGCCTGTTCTGTTGATGCTATCAGAAGTCTGATGACCTGCCGGCTGCCTGTTCTGTTGATGCTATCAGAAGTCTGATGACCTGCTGGCTGCCTGTTGTGTTGATGCTATCAGAAGTCTGATGACCTGCTGGCTGCCTGTTGTGTTGATGCTATCAGAAGTCTGAAGACCTGCTGGCTGTCTGTTCTGTTGTGTTGATGCTATCAGAAGTCTGAAGACCTGCTGGCTGCCTGTTCTGTTGTGTTGATGCTATCAGAAGTCTGAAGACCTGCTGGCTGCCTGTTCTGTTGTGTTGATGCTATCAGAAGTCTGAAGACCTGCTGGCTGCCTGTTCGGTTGTGTTGATGCTATCAGAAGTCTGAAGACCTGCTGGCTGCCTGTTGTGTTGATGCTATCAGAAGTCTGAAGACCTGCTGGCTGCCTGTTCTGTTGATGCTATCAGAAGTCTGATGACCTGCCGGCTGCCTGTTCTGTTGATGCTATCAGAAGTCTGAAGACCTGCCGGCTGCCTGTTCTGTTGATGCTATCAGAAGTCTGATGACCTGCCTGTTCTGTTGATGCTATCAGAAGTCTGATGACCTGCCTGTTCTGTTGATGCTATCAGAAGTCTGAAGACCTGCCGGCTGTCTGTTCTGTTGTGTTGATGCTATCAGAAGTCTGAAGACCTGCTGGCTGTCTGTTGTGTTGATGCTATCAGAAGTCTGAAGACCTGCTGGCTGTCTGTTCTGTTGATGCTATCAGAAGTCTGAAGACCTGCTGGCTGCCTGTTCTGTTGATGCTATCAGAAGTCTGATGACCTGCTGGCTGCCTGTTCTGTTCTGTTGATGCTATCAGAAGTCTGATGACCTGCCTGTTCTGTTGACGCTATCAGAAGTCTGATGACCTGCCTGTTCTGTTGATGCTATTAGAAGGGAGAATTCCATGTTTACTCTGAACACAAACAACGTACTAAATGTCCTCACTGGTTATCCTGGTATAATACAAATTCACATGACCTACAGCCCTGAAAACATTTGACAAATATTTAAAACCAATCAGTGTAGTACACACGGAGCAGGAGCCACACACAGGGAGCAGGAGAGAGACACAGGGAGCAGGAGCCACACACAGGGAGCAGGAGAGAGACACACGGAGCAGGAGAGAGACACACGGAGCAGGAGCCACACACAGGGAGCAGGAGAGAGACACACGGAGCAGGAGAGAGAGACACACGGAGCAGGAGCCACACACAGGGAGCAGGAGAGAGACACAGGGAGCAGGAGAGAGACACACGGAGCAGGAGAGAGACACACGGAGCAGGAGCCACACACAGGGAGCAGGAGAGAGACACACGGAGCAGGAGAGAGACACACGGAGCAGGAGCCACACACAGGGAGCAGGAGAGAGACACACGGAGCAGGAGCCACACACAGGGAGCAGGAGAGAGACACAGGGAGCAGGAGCCACACACAGGGAGCAGGAGAGAGACACAGGGAGCAGGAGCCACACACAGGGAGCAGGAGAGAGACACACGGAGCAGGAGCCACACACAGGGAGCAGGAGAGAGACACACGGAGCAGGAGCCACACACAGGGAGCAGGAGAGAGACACACGGAGCAGGAGCCACACACAGGGAGCAGGAGAGAGACACACGGAGCAGGAGCCACACACAGGGAGCAGGAGAGAGACACACGGAGCAGGAGAGAGACACAGCAGTCTAACAATGTGGTTCAAAAGCACTATGTGAATGAGAGGAGCAGCAAAGCTCCCATAACTCCAGTTAGTATACCTTCTTGCAGAGTACGCTGCTCTTCATCCTCCTCCCTCTCCATCACAGTGGTCAGGTGAACAGACATACTCCAAGCTGTCCTCTGGGGTGCTGTGACAGAGCAGTGACATGCTAACACCAACACTAGGCTAGTGGGGCCCAGCAGAGCCCAGCTGTCTCAAGTCCAAAGCCATGTCTAAGTGTGTGTGTGTGTGTGTGTGTGTGTGTGTGTGTGTGTGTGTTTGTGTGTGTGTGTGACAGTCAGTCTCAGTCAGCGAGAGAGTGTGTGTGTCTAAGTCGGTGTGTGTGTGTTTGTGTGAGGACAGCAAGGCACGTCTGTCACCCAGTCACAGACACTCCCTCCTCCTGCTCTCTCTCCCGCTATTGTCCATGACTAGAAGACAGCCCACTGTGGAACCGGAGCAGGGGAGTGGCACTAAACGATTCTCAGACTGACAGGACTTTGAATGTTTAGATTAGAGCATGGAGTCAATTCAACATGTCAGCTATGTGACAAGGACTAATATAACCATATAATACGTTATAGTTTTATCCCTATCAAGTCTAAATGTGTCTATTTGCTCACCCCCCTTTTCAAGCGTTGAAATGGTATGTTCCACCAGACTCTCCATGGAAACAGTGCAAGGCGGAGCACACCATAAGACACATACACCTGTTGCAAGGGTGGGGCCCCAGCCTGCCTCACCACAGTCAAATCCACAGGTGACTCAATTTGCACATGCATACTTATTCAACGCAGAAGCAACATACCGAGAGCCAAATAACAGAACAGGAACCATTAAGAAATACAGCTTGATGAAATAGAATAAAGGAAGAACAGTATGTATACTGAACTAAAATATAAATGCAACAGTTCATATAAGGTAAATCAGTCAATTTAAATAAATAAATGAGGCCTTAATCTATGGATTTCACCTGACTGGGAACACCAATATGCATCTGTTGGTCACAGATACAGTAACTGATGCTAGTTTAGCATGAGGAAATAGAGAAGCCATCTAGTTTCTAAACCAGTATGGGTTATTCCACCCTATAGAAAATAACATGACACACAATGTTACATATTAGACCACAAATAATACAGACCACAATTCTAATCAATCGACATGCACTGGCTTTATCAAACTAGTCACATTGAGAGCAATGCAACAGTAAACAAATCACCAACATTACAGTGACAAATGTAAACGGCTAGACAAACTATTATAGATGTGAAAGCCGGTTAGTCAGTTAACTTGTGATAAAAACATCGTTATGCCCATAACGGCTGATAAAAACATCGTTATGTCCATAACGGCTGACAAAAACATTGTTATGCCCATAACGACTGATATAAACATCGTTATGCCCATAACGGCTGATAAAAACATCGTTGTGCCCATAACGGCTGATAAAAACATCGTTGTGCCCATAGCGGCTGATAAAAACATCGTTGTGCCCATAACGGCTGATAAAAACATCGTTGTGCCCATAGCGGCTGATAAAAACATCGTTGTGCCCATAACGACTGATATAAACATCGTTGTGCCCATAACGACTGATATAAACATCGTTGTGCCCATAACGGCTGATAAAAACATCGTTGTGCCCATAACGGCTGATATAAACATCGTTGTGCCCATAGCGGCTGATAAAAACATTCTTATGCCCATAACGGCTGATATAAACATTCTTATGCCCATAGCGGCTGATAAAAACATTCTTATGCCCATAGCGGCTGATAAAAACATTCTTATGCCCATAGCGGCTGATAAAAACATTCTTATGCCCATAGCGGCTGATAAAAACATTCTTATGCCCATAGCGGCTGATAAAAACATTCTTATGCCCATAGCGGCTGATAAAAACATTCTTATGCCCATAACGGCTGATATAAACATCGTTATGTCCATAACGGCTGATATAAACATCGTTATGTCCATAACGGCTGATAAAAACATCGTTGTGCCCATAGCGGCTGATAAAAACATCGTTGTGCCCATAGCGGCTGATAAAGACATCGTTGTGCCCATAACGGCTGATATAAGCATTCTTATGCCCATAGCGGCTGATAAAAACATTCTTATGCCCATAACGACTGATATAAACATCGTTATGCCAATAACGACTGATATAAACATCGTTATGCCAATAACGACTGATATAAACATCGTTATGCCAATAACGACTGATATAAACATCGTTATGCCAATAACGACTGATATAAACATCGTTATGCACATCGTTATGCCCATAACGGCTGATATAAACATCGTTATGCCCATAACGGCTGATAAAAACATTCTTATGCCCATAACGACTGATATAAACATCGTTATGCCAATAACGACTGATATAAACATCGTTATGTCCATAACGGCTGATATAAACATCGTTATGTCCATAACGGCTGATATAAACATCGTTATGTCCATAACGGCTGATATAAACATCGTTATGCCCATAACGGCTGATATAAACATCGTTATGCCCATAACGGCTGATATAAACATTCTTATGCCCATAGCGGCTGATAAAAACATTCTTATGCCCATAACGACTGATATAAACATCGTTATGCCAATAACGACTGATATAAACATCGTTATGTCCATAACGGCTGATATAAACATCGTTATGCCCATAACGGCTGATATAAACATCGTTATGCCCATAACGGCTGATATAAACATTCTTATGCCCATAGCGGCTGATAAAAACATTCTTATGCCCATAACGACTGATATAAACATCGTTATGCCCATAACGACTGATATAAACATCGTTATGCCAATAACGACTGATATAAACATCGTTATGCCAATAACGACTGATATAAACATCGTTATGCCCATAACGGCTGATATAAACATCGTTATGCCCATAACGGCTGATAAAAACATTCTTATGCCCATAACGACTGATATAAACATCGTTATGCCAATAACGACTGATATAAACATCGTTATGTCCATAACGGCTGATATAAACATTCTTATGCCCATAGCGGCTGATAAAAACATTCTTATGCCCATAGCGGCTGATAAAAACATTCTTATGCCCATAGCGGCTGATATAAACATCGTTATGCCCATAGCGGCTGATAAAAACATTCTTATGCCCATAGCGGCTGATAAAAACATTCTTATGCCCATAACGGCTGATATAAACATTCTTATGCCCATAGTGGCTGATAAAAACATTCTTATGCCCATAGCGGCTGATAAAAACATTCTTATGCCCATAGCGGCTGATAAAAACATTCTTATGCCCATAACGACTGATATAAACATCGTTATGTCCATAACGGCTGATATAAACATCGTTATGCCCATAACGACTGATATAAACATCGTTATGCCCATAACGACTGATATAAACATCGTTATGCCCATAACGGCTGATAAAAACGGTTGACAAAAAACAACCGTGATCCCATAAATAGAACCTAGAACACCATCACCAAATATTTCACATAGCTCTCCAATTAAACATGCTTCCTTCAATTATTCCATGTCCAAATAATTTTCATTCATCTCATTTAACTTCTGGTAATATCCTGGGCAGAACTGTAAGCTAGTGTGGGCATACTGAATGCAACCACACATTCCTATTGAAACAATACAGCATCCACAACAGCTTGTGGCTAACCCCCCAAAACAACCCCCACCTCACAGCCTCCCTGTCTGCCTCAGAGGCCCTTTTTGTGTGCACTGATAAAGTTCCCAGCATGGAGAGACTGGAGGAGGACAGCCCCTCTCACCTCCCTCCAACTCCCCCTCCCAGGCCAATAGAACTGTAAGCCCTGGGCTTTGTGAGCAGGGTGGAGATGGAGGGGGGTAGCGGAGAGGGATGAGGAGAGGGGTACTGTAGGAAGAGGGGAGGGAAGGCTGGCAAAGTTTGGCTGGCAGCCTTCCCTCCCCGCTCCTGTTGGGAGATGTACATGGTCCATGCCCTCCCCACTGCCGAAGTGATCAATATTCTGAGCATCACCCAGGGCTGTGTACCTGCCAGACTCCCAGCCATGTGATCATGGAGCTAGGCCCATCCAGGCAGCTCTGAGCTTGGCCAGGCTGTCCCTGGCCTTCTGGAGCCCTCGTCTGGCTGTAGCCCACTGAGCCGCCAGTCTCCACAGCACAACCTCCCCTCCAAACCTTCCCCTGCTTCCATGTACTGTCTGAATCATTATGAGCCCCAGTCTCCACAGCACAACCTCCCCTCCAAACCTTCCCCTGCTTCCATGTACTGTCTGCTTCATTATGAGCCCCAGTCTCCACAACACAACCTCCCCTCCAAACCTTCCCCTGCTTCCATGTACTGTCTGCTTCATTATGAGCCCCAGTCTCCACAGTACAACCTCCCCTCCAAACCTTCCATGTACTGTCTGCTTCATTATGAGCCCCAGTCTCCACAGTACAACCTCCCCTCCAAACCTTCCATGTACTGTCTGCTTCATTATGAGCCCCAGTCTCCAAAGTACAACCTCCCCTCCAAACCTTCCCCTGCTTCCATGTACTGTCTGCTTCATTATGAGCCCCAGTCTCCACAGCACAACCTCCCCTCCAAACCTTCCCCTGCTTCCATGTACTGTCTGCTTCATTATGAGCCCCAGTCTCCACAGCACAACCTCCCCTCCAAACTTCTCCCTGCTTCCATGAACTGTCTGCTTCATTATGAGCCCCAGTCTCCACAGCACAACCTCCCCTCCAAATCTCCCCCTGCTTCCATGAACTGTCTGCTTCATTATGAGCCCCAGTCTCCACAGCACAACCTCCCCTCCAAACCTTCCCCTGCTTCCATGTACTGTCTGCTCCATTATGAGTCCCAGTCTCCACAGCACAACCTCCCCTCCAAACCTTCCCCTGCTTCCATGTACTGTCTGCTTCATTATGAGCCCCAGTCTCCACAGTACAACCTCCCCTCCAAACCTTCCATGTACTGTCTGCTTCATTATGAGCCCCAGTCTCCACAGTACAACCTCCCCTCCAAACCTTCCATGTACTGTCTGCTTCATTATGAGCCCCCGTCTCCACAGCACAACCTCCCCTCTAAACCTACCATGTACTGTCTGCTTCATTATGAGCCCCATTCTCCACAGTACAACCTCCCCTCCAAACCTTCCATGTACTGTCTGCTTCATTATGAGCCCCAGTCTCCACAGTACAACCTCCCCTCCAAACCTTCCATGTACTGTCTGCTTCATTATGAGCCCCAGTCTCCAAAGTACAACCTCCCCTCCAAACCTTCCATGTACTGTCTGCTTCATTATGAGCCCCAGTCTCCACAGCACAACCTCCCCTCCAAACCTTGCATGTACTGTCTGCTTCATTATGAGCCCCAGTCTCCAAAGTACAACCTCCCCTCCAAACCTTCCATGTACTGTCTGCTTCATTATGAGCCCCAGTCTCCACAGTACAACCTCCCCTCCAAACCTTCCATGTACTGTCTGCTTCCTTATGAGCCCCAGTCTCCACAGTACAACCTCCCCTCCAAACCTTCCCCTGCTTCCATGTACTGTCTGCTTCATTATGAGCCCCAGTCTCCACAACACAACCTCCCCTCCAAACCTTCCCCTGCTTCCATGTACTGTCTGCTTCATTATGAGCCCCAGTCTCCACAGCACAACCTCCCCTCCAAACCTTCCCCTGCTTCCATGTACTGTCTGCTTCATTATGAGCCCCAGTCTCCACAGTACAACCTCCCCTCCAAACCTTCCATGTACTGTCTGCTTCATTATGAGCCCCAGTCTCCAAAGTACAACCTCCCCTCCAAACCTTCCATGTACTGTCTGCTTCATTATGAGCCCCAGTCTCCACAACACAACCTCCCCTCCAAACCTTCCTCTGCTTCCATGTACTGTCTGCTTCATTATGAGCCCCAGTCTCCACAGTACAACCTCCCCTCCAAACCTTCCATGTACTGTCTGCTTCATTATGAGCCCCCGTCTCCACAGCACAACCTCCCCTCTAAACCTACCATGTACTGTCTGCTTCATTATGAGCCCCAGTCTCCACAGTACAACCTCCCCTCCAAACCTTCCATGTACTGTCTGCTTCATTATGAGCCCCAGTCTCCACAGTACAACCTCCCCTCCAAACCTTCCATGTACTGTCTGCTTCATTATGAGCCCCAGTCTCCAAAGTACAACCTCCCCTCCAAACCTTCCATGTACTGTCTGCTTCATTATGAGCCCCAGTCTCCACAGCACAACCTCCCCTCCAAACCGTTCATGTACTGTCTGCTTCATTATGAGCCCCAGTCTCCACAGTACAACCTCCCCTCCAAACCTTCCCCTGCTTCCATGTACTGTCTGCTTCATTATGAGCCCCAGCCTCCACAACACAACCTCCCCTCCAAACCTTCCCCTGCTTCCATGTACTGTCTGCTTCATTGTGAGCCCCAGTCTCCACAGTACAACCTCCCCTCCAAACCTTCCATGTACTGTCTGCTTCATTGTGAGCCCCAGTCTCCACAGCACAACCTCCCCTCCAAACCTTCCATGTACTGTCTGCTTCATTATGAGCCCCAGTCTCCACAGTACAACCTCCCCTCCAAACCTACCATGTACTGTCTGCTTCATTATGAGCCCCAGTCTCCACAGTACAACCTCCCCTCTAAACCTACCATGTACTGTCTGCTTCATTATGAGCCCCAGTCTCCACAGTACACCTCCCCTCCAAACCTTCCATGTACTGTCTGCTTCATTATGAGCCCCAGTCTCCACAGTATAACCTCCCCTCCAAACCTTCCATGTACTGTCTGCTTCATTATGAGCCCCAGTCTCCACAGTACAACCTCCCCTCCAAACCTACCATGTACTGTCTGCTTCATTATGAGCCTCCGTCTCCCTCAGCTCTGCTAGCGGTGGTTTGGCGTGATAATGAACACGAACACGACAGGAAGGTTGGCTACACAAAGTCAATGGGACCAGGCTAGTGGCTAGGCCATTACTGGTTGGCTGTCCAATCATGGTGGATGAGATCTCTAGAAACGTGTGGATAGTTGGAAAGAGATATCCACAGTACAGCACTGTAGCGTGTTTATCAACCATGTGAATATAAAACCATGTCATTTAGACTTGTTCTAACTGTTGGAGTAGACCGGTAGTAGGGGAGGTGGACATTAAAATGTCAAGAGGCCCTCGCAACACAATCTACTGTAGTAAATGAGTCCTCCAACATCATATATAAACATCATTACCAAAGAGATCTTATCCAACAGAACAGGCCTCTTCTCATAATATATAACCATCATCTATGGAAACGTCTTCAGCCAAGGGTATAGGCCTAGTCAGCTGTTCTATATCGCTTAAGTTGGAGACTTATTTCCCTCACCAACTTTAAACATCTACCTACCTCATCCCCATATTGTTTTTATTTACTTTTCTGCTCTTTGCACACCAGTATCTCTACTTGCACATCATCATCTGCTCATTTATCACTCCAGTGTTAATCTGCTAAATTGTAATTATTCACTCCTATGGCCTATTTATTGCCTACCTCCTCATGCCTTTTGCACACACTATATATAGACTTTCTTTTTTCTACTGTGTCATTGACTTGTTTATTGTGTTATTGGCTTATTATCCTACCTCATTTGCACACACTGTATATAGATTTTTCTACTGTATTATTGACTGTATGTTTGTTTATTCCATGTGTAACTCTGTGTTGATGTATGTGCCACACTGCTTTGCTTTATCTTGGCCAGGTCGCAGTTGTAAATGAGAACTTGTTCTCGACTAGTTTACCTGGTTAAATAAAGGTGAAATAAAATAAATATATAGAGCCACTGATCATGTTGGATGGCTCAATAGGGGATACAGGGATAGCTATAGTCCGCTAGGTGAAGCTGCTGTAAAACATTTCCATATTATATTGCTGTGTGATGCTATGTGCTGCTACTTTCCAGGACTCAGATCTATAGGACTGTTATTCTGACTGTACAGATCTATAGGACTGTTATTCTGACTGTACAGATCTATAGGACTGTTATTCTGACTGTACAGATCTATAGGACTGTTATTCTGACTGTACAGATCTATAGGACTGTTATTCTGACTGTACAGATCTATAGGACTGTTATTCTGACTGTACAGATCTATAGGACTGTTACTCTGACTGTACAGATCTATAGGACTGTTATTCTGACTGTACAGATCTATAGGACTGTTATTCTGGCTGTACATATCTATAGGACTGTTATTCTGACTGTACAGATCTATAGGACTGTTATTCTGACTGTACAGATCTATAGGACTGTTAGTCTGGCTGTACAGATCTATAGGACTGTTATTCTGACTGTACAGATCTATAGGACTGTTATTCTGGCTGTACAGATCTATAGGACTGTTATTCTGGCTGTACAGATCTATAGGACTGTTATTCTGACTGTACAGATGTATAGGACTGTTATTCTGACTGTACAGATGTATAGGACTGTTATTCTGACTGTACAGATGTATAGGACTGTTATTCTGACTGTACAGATGTATAGGACTGTTATTCTGACTGTACAGATGTATAGGACTGTTATTCTGACTGTACAGATGTATAGGACTGTTATTCTGACTGTACAGATCTATAGGACTGTTATTCTGACTGTACAGATCTATAGGACTGTTATTCTGACTGTACAGATCTATAGGACTGTTATTCTGACTGTACAGGACTCAGATCTATAGGACTGTTATTCTGACTGTACAGATCTATAGGACTCTTATTCTGACTGTACAGATCTATAGGACTGCTATACATCCCTCTACTCCCATTCTCTCTGTCACATACACACACAATGGCAGGGCAATACTAAAGCTCCATGGGTAGTCAGTCTGCTCTATGAAAAACCACCTTGTCATTCCCCTTCGTTGCTACATTTACATAGCAGCCTTGTTTTGTGGTGACACAGTTTCTGTTGCTCCTAATTCACCCTGGTTACAATCAACAGAAGCTGATATCACATCCAACACAACAAAATGATAGTAAGAGAATTAGCTACAGCCTCGTCCTACAGCCATGGCCTCCTTGGCTGAGGTAAACTTAGTTAAATGCACCTGTTATCAGACAGACCAGAGCAGAGTGAAGCAACACAGCAGCCCCTGGCTCAGTGGTTCCAGCATCATGTGACTGACACAATACATACTGGAGCGAAGAGAGACAGGCAGATTTATACAGTCAATGGTATATAACCACCCTACCAGCAAAATCATCCCCTCTAGCCCTCCTCCCTGTCCCTCTCCCTTCCTCCCTTTCCCCACATATAGCCCCATTAACAGCACAGTTAGATAACAGCTAGATGGATAACCGTCCCGATCAGGCTTACCATCTGTGCATTCCTCATAGTACCAGTCTAGCTCATAGTAATCCGCCTCCACAAATTTCTGCATACTCAGTCCCCTTCAGCTGAGAGGAGCATCACCATCTTCTCCTGTCCTGCTGCGGAGGTCACGAGAACACCTGCCCATCCTTTCATTACATACTCTGAGTTCTCTAGGAGTTTACCATGATGAGGAGACCACGTGGAACAGCACATTTTATCACTGGTACCACAGCGGAAGGATGGGAGGGACAGGAGGAGAGGAAAGAGAGAAAGAGATATTTCCCAAAAAGCAACGCAGCCCAAAACACAGTTATGCAGCAGGGATGTGTTGCTGCCTGGTGGTGAGTCAAGGTTGTATCACAAATGAAGGAGGGGCCTGGGGAGGGCCACGAGCCAATGAGGAAGGGAAATGTCAGAGGCATGCTCCTCCCTCTGAACTGTTCCGTCAATAGCAACCTGCTTTCGCCCCTCCTCTCTCTCCTTGGCTCACCCTCCCCTTCACCCAACAGTACATCCTTCTGTGAGGTTGCCATGGAGACTGGCTCCCTACTCCAGCACTGAGTAGCATCTGAATGCAGGCTAGTGTTGCTACTGCTGCTGCCTCTATGTGACCAGCTCTCTGTTCATATCTGCCTGGTCTGTTACAACACCTCTACTACAGGGCAGGGAGATATTAAGAAATCATTCAATAGGTTTATAGTGGGGAATATAGTTCTCTCCCCCACACTGATTTACAGCAGGATAATACCTGAGATGCTTCTACTTCTTTAATAGCATGTCCCTTTGATAAAGAGCACACTGACTAATTCTAACACCACTTGACAGTCAGACAATAAAAAGGTCAGATGTAATTTTAGAGACAGCCATGAATCAAACACTGAGGATTATTATTTCAGCGATTATAGAATCACTTCCTCAACCTGCCTGCTGACTGATTCAACGGTGTATAATGCCATTAGTATTGCATCATATGGAGTGTAATGTGTCTGTGGTAGAAGATGCATCAGAGTAGGAGTGGCCTATCAGGGAACAGCTGACTAGCCAGATGACCAATGAACCACCCTGCTGCCTATCCTCCTTGTGACATCACAATCACAGGTGACAAGACCAGAAATGACAAGACAAGTGACAAGAACGGAATTGACAAAACCAGATTGGTGATATAAATCTCTATAGCCTAGTTCTGAATTGAATCAAGGAGTAGAGAACAATATCTAAAACCATCTATCAAAGAACATCAGTTTGGGAACAAAGGTTTGTATTACGCTGCACAAATGTGACAAAGTGGTCTTGTCTTGTGAGAACACTGGAGTCTATCCTTTAAGTCAGTATCAGTAACTATTTTTAACCAATGCTGCAGGACTGTCATTGTAGTCTACATCTGCGACAATGTAATCAGAGTATTAAAGTGCCACAGCATCTGTTATTACAGCATCCTACAGTGCCGTCTTTCAGACAACAGTACAGATACTGTATCAACACAAAGCACATATCTGCTGATTGATGATGTTAAACTTCCTGAGCTCTACAGTATGACCTACATTCACAACAGAAGGCCGCTGACAACCAGTTGACATAAAGGTCATACACAAGGACAGATCAGTATGTGATCAGATCAGATCCTGAGTGGTGGAGCGGTCTCCGGCACTGGTATCGCTGTGCTAGAGGCGTCACTACAGACCCGGGTTCAATCCCGGGCTGTATCACAACCACCGCACAATTGGCCCAGCGTCGTCCGGGTTAGGGGAGGGTTTGGCCGGGGTAGGCCGTCATTGTAAATAAGAATTTGTTCTTAACTGACTTGCCTAGTTAAATAAAGATAAAGAAAACACACACAGCCTTGTGTCTGTCCAGCCTCATGTCTGGTTGAGACACAGACAGACGTTAGGACAGACGTCTCCCACTGAGCTGATAGGACCAGCAGCCGAGCAGACTGGCAGAGCGTGGCGCTTCAGCCTGCCTGGCACCCACGGCCCAGCGGGTATGTTTGCTGTGTCAACTAGGCCCAGCTGTCTGTCGCTGACCCATATGGGCTCAGGGCCATATTAAAATGACTGTCTCCCTCTACCTTTCATTCCCTTTGTCTCAACCTCTGTCTGTCTCTCTGTGTTTGTATCGCTCTGTCAGTCTGTATATATCTCAGACAGACTTCCTCAGTCTCATTACGACACCAGAATCTCAGCTGTTTGTCTTCCACCCCCATCATCCTCATTTTTTAAATCCTTGATCTCGGCTCTAACCTGCACCATTTCCAAAAATACACTGCAATATGAGCTCAATACAATTACTAATGTCAATGAACCAGTTGAATATCAAATGTGTACCAGCGTACAACAGACCACATAAAAGGAAGAATAGAAATCAGAGAAGTGACCAGCAGAGGGAGTGTGGAAGCCCTCGCCCTCTTGCCTGCATCATCTTAAAAAACGACCAAATACAAACGCTGCGCTTACGGAAATACTTCAGTGTCTCCTCAATCTGCTCGACGGTGAGGTCCAGGTTGGTATCGGGGGAGAGGAGAGGGGTGTGGAGCCAGTCGTCGTGGTCATACCCGTAGATGGTGTCTGCTCTCAGCTTGTAGTGGGGCAGCTGCTCCTCCAGCAGACTGATGATCTCCACCTCTGGAAGATCAGTACTGTTACACACATCTGTAGGAGGAGGACAGGGGAGAAGGACAGGGGAGAGGGAAGGGGTGGAGAGGGAGAGGAGATAGGAGAAGGTATGAGGGGAGGAGAGGGAGAGGAGAAGAGGAGAGACTAGAGGTTAGTTTTACCCCCCTACAGCAGCAGGAGGTTATGTAACAGGTGCCTGGTTGAAAAACACCAGAACAATGGCTGTTTATGTTTAAACTTCATCATCTAGAGCAGGGTTCCCCAACTGGCGGCCCGCAGCCAACTCAATATTGGGAAGGTGTTCTTAATGTTTTTGCACACTCAGTGTATGTGATCGTATACAAATGTAAGCAAGGTTTGAAATTATTATGGTTTTAGTGAAATGTTATATCTGTTTGGCCTTCTTTTGGTCAATTTGTAGTCTACAAATGATTTGTAATTACGTTCTGACCCCCTGACCCCAAAAAATTGTCCTGCGTCTGAATCTAGTTAATGATCCCTGATCTAGTGAGAACGATGACAACAGTCTTGCTCAAGACGTACACATACCTTTCAAAAAGCAATTTGTAGCTCCTCAGTGGGCTATCCCTCTGAACAATCTGCTTTTCTAAACCATAATCAAACACAACGACCTCTGAACTATGGTCATACGTGATGATGTGTAAACAAGATACAATGACACATCAGAATCTTTGTAACAGTCTGTTTACATAAAGGGAGTGCAGCAAGAGCTACTGAAAGCAGTGTAGGAGGACCTCTGGTGGCACATTGAGGAACTACAATCCTGCTGATGTCTATGTATCACAACAGTGCTACAGAACAACAAGATATGACAGTGATTTACAGAATAACTGATCCTGGAGCTGCTTTATGAAAATGAAGAGCGGGCATACAGTATACTATATAAACAAGGAGAATAAACCCACAGACTGCAGAACATATTGGCATGGGAACTGGGAAGACGTTCTCCTTCCAGATACTAGTTTGCGACAGTAAACTCTGTGCTTCACTGGAACATAGTGAAGTCATCTTACCAGCACTTCCTGCCATGGGATTTACTCCTTCCCTCAGCAGATCCAGATGTCCATCAGACTCCCATCCAAAGACTGTTACAGCTCATCACTGTAAAACGCCTAGATAACTTCACCAGAATCACACACACTAAGAAGTGACTGAGTTGTGAATATGGAATTGAACGTCTCAGTTTACGTGAGCAGGCATGTTTCCAACCCATTTGTTCAACAGCTGCATACATAAGGCCTGCATATCTGAGGTGGCGATGACGCTCCAGCAGACAATGGTGTCCCAGATAGCCAGGCCTTAATCCAGATAGAATGGGCTGGCAGGCTGCTGAGACAGGCTAAACTGACTGACACCATGGTACTGACTGTCACCAGCAAAAACCTAGCAGCATTAGCAGACTACAGCAGGGGAGTCTGCAACAGACAGTCACACACATACTACAACACGTGGGGGACACACTACTGTTATGGTCCACTGCCATCAATTAAAAGTAGTAAAAACATAGAAATTCATATTTAACTCCTTAAATCTCATATTTCTGTTAAATAGAGCCGATTATAGGTATATTCTTCATATTCAGCTCAGATCTGCGAAGTGTACCTGGGACGACCAACTATACTCAGAGCTATAAAAACCTCCTGAACAACACAACAGCCAGGCCATGCAAACCAAAATAACAACAATGGCTGGAAGTGTCACATGAAGTGGATCAGGGCAGCCAGACATACTGTATCATCACAGGCATTAAACAGTCTCTACTATCCTTCACAACAACATATTCACTGATACAGTATGACAACACCTGTGTCATGCCTTCTCTGTCGCCATGCAACAGCTGGAACTAAGGGATGTTGTATTAATGAGGTATGAAGATTGCATAAATGTTGTATGAAGGTTGCAGAGAGCCCCTGAGTGCTGACAGCTACTAGCTAGACCATTTGCTGTTGATTATTCCTGGACTGTATTTATAGTCAGATCTGTAAGGCCCTGGCACTCTGCTCTGCACCCGCTGGCCCACTGTCCTTCCTGTCCCCTCTACCTCTCTGGCATTCACTTCAAATCCCCAGGCTACAGTACACTACTGTAGCGCAGGTCCAATACAGGCAGAACCTACATCCAACTACACAGAAAACTAGACCCCATGGTGACAGACAGACAGAGAGCGAGAGAGCACAAGAGAGACAGACATGGTGGCAGTACAACTATGAACTGTGTCTAACTCTAGTCTAGTTCACGTTCTAGTCTTCATATCCAACCCTATCATGTTTACTAAGAGATGACTAAAACAAATGACTGAACAATAATGAGTGTACTTGAAAATTTAAAAAATAAAAAATGTAAGTCCAAATAAAGTGAGGAATCCCAGTAGTTTTAAACACCAAACAAGCCCAAACCACCCCATAGATCCAACCCAAAGTCACGGTGTCCAGTACTCACTCATGGCGCCTCTGCCCCTTGCTCCGTGTCCTCTCACCCAGACTTACATTTTCCGCTTCTCCAGGAAGGGGAAGGGCGAAGAGTGGGAGAGAAAAAAAGAGGGGAGGGAGGGAGATAGAGAGAGAAGAGGAAGGAAGAGAGAGAAGGGAGGGAGGGAGAGAGAGAAGGGAGGGAGGGAGAGAGAAGGGAGGGAGGGAGAGAGAAGGGAGGGAGAGAGAGAAGGGAGGGAGAGAGAGAGAAGGGAGAAGGGAGGAAGAGAGAAGGGAGGGAAATAATAAAGAATGAGAGGGAAGAAGAGAGGCAGTCGTAGGAAAGCGACCCCAGCTACTCTGCTTTACCATGCCTGGCATGCCACTGACGGTGGTCACATGGGGCCCACAACCCCCACAACCTCCCCATACTGTAGCCAGCCTGGCAGCACAGCCCCCCCCCCCCCCCCCCCCACCCTACCCTACCCAGCTGCCTAAACAGACTGTCAACTGGATTACTGTTGGCCCAGAGAGTGCAGTAGACTGGAACACTCATTGTCCTCCATACTACAGGCTGGTCTCTTCCCACAGCTGCAGGATCTCCATGAGTCTGACAAGTGAGACAAACTACAGGCAGGATATACTGTAGTGCAACTGGAAGCCAGCAGGGGAGAAGATGGCCTCCTCAGACAGGATAATATCCACCACAAATCATAACAGCAAAGATCAACTGTAGGCACTCTGGGAACTTTTCCCTCTACAATAAGGAATGAAACTAATGATAAAAAAATCTAAAGTACAAATTCAGATTGTTAGCCAGAGTCCTATATACACAGAGTCCTATATACACAGAGTCCTATATACACAGAGTCCTATATACACAGAGTCCTATATACACAGAGCCCTATATACACAGAGCCCTATATACACAGAGCCCTATATACACAGAGCCCTATATACACAGAGCCCTATATACACAGAGCCCTATATACACAGAGTCCTATATACACAGAGCCCTATATACACAGAGCCCTATATACACAGAGCCCTATATACACAGAGCCCTATATACACAGAGCCCTATATACACAGAGCCCTATATACACAGAGCCCTATATACACAGAGTCCTATATACACAGAGTCCTATATACACAGAGTCCTATATACACAGAGTCCTATATACACAGAGCCCTATATACACAGAGCCCTATATACACAGAGCCCTATATACACAGAGTCCTATATACACAGAGCCCTATATACACAGAGTCCTATATACACAGAGTCCTATATACACAGAGTCCTATATACACAGAGTCCTATATACACAGAGCCCTATATACACAGAGCCCTATATACACAGAGCCCTATATACACAGAGCCCTATATACACAGAGCCCTATATACACAGAGCCCTATATACACAGAGTCCTATATACACAGAGCCCTATATACACAGAGCCCTATATACACAGAGTCCTATATACACAGAGCCCTGGCTGTACAGTATATCAAAAACGTTCAAATCATCTTGAGCCAAGCCACTACTAGCTGACTACGTTTCTCCAGGCTGCTGAACTTGGGAGCTGGTGTTTAAAGCAGCCGTTGGACTACTGTGGTCACAATGTCAAGGTGGACAAATGTCCCATCCTCCAGCAGGCTGACATGAAATAAGAGTTCAGTGGAGGAATGGGACTGCCTGGCTCTGGACCCACTGCAGTGACAATAGCTGAGCTATGCTAGCTAGAGAGTCACACATACAGTACTTTCTCCATGTCCATTAGGGGAACACTACCGTACGGTGTGTTACCTCAACACGTCTCCATTAGGGGAACACTACCGTACGGTGTGTTACCTCAACACGTCTCCATTAGGGGAACACTACCGTACGGTGTTACCTCAACACGTCTCCATTAGGGGAACACTACCGTACGGTGTGCTACCTCAACACGTCTCCATTAGGGGAACACTACCGTACGCTGTGCTACCTCAACACGTCTCCATTAGGGGAACACTACCGTACGGTGTGCTACCTCAACACGTCTCCATTAGGGGAACACTACCGTACGGTGTGCTACCTCAACACGTCTCCATTAGG
>NW_024060697.1:117500-187500 GCF_016432855.1 Salvelinus namaycush | reverse complement strand
CTACTGACAACACCAAGAGGCTTGATTCTTTAGCCTTAGGTCTGCCCTCTGCCTTTTTAATAAGCCCCCTCCATTACATTTACATTTAAGTCATTTAGCAGACGCTCTTATCCAGAGCGACTTACAATTACATACATTCATACTTTTTTGTACTGAGTACTTTTTTGTACTGAGCCCCCACCATTACCATTACCCTGGCTATGGTTGTAATAAGCCCCCTCCATTACCCTGGCTATGGTTGTAATAAGCCCCCTCCATTACCCTGGCTATAAGCCCCCTCCATTACCCTGGCTATGGTTGTAATAAGCCCCCTACATTACACTGGCTATAAGCCCCTCCATTACCCTGGCTATGGTTGAAATAAGCCCCCTCCATTACCCTGGCTATGGTTGTAATAAGCCCCCTTCATTACCCTGGCTATGGTTGTAATAAGCCCCCACCATTACCATGGCTATGGTTGTAATAAGCCCCCACCATTACCCTGGCTATGGTTGTAATAAGCCCCCTACATTACACTGGCTATGGTTGTAATAAGCCCCCACCATTACCATGGCTATGGTTGTAATAAGCCCCCTCCATTACCCTGGCTATAAACCCCCTCCATTACCCTGGCTATGGTTGTAATGAGCCCCCTACATTACACTGGCTATAAGCCCCCTCCATTACCCTGGCTAAGGTTGTAATAAGCCCCCTACATTACACTGGCTATAAGCCCCCTCCATTACCCTGGCTATGGTTGTAATAAGCCCCCTCCATTACCCTGGCTATGGTTGTAATAAGCCCCCTCCATTACCCTGGCTATGGTTGTAATAAGCCCCCACCATTACCATGGCTATGGTTGTAATAAGCCCCCTCCATTACCCTGGCTATGGTTGTAATACGCCCCCTCCATTACCCTGGCTATGGTTGTAATAAGCCCCCACCATTACCATGGCTATGGTTGTAATAAGCCCCCACCATTACACTGGCTATGGTTGTAATAAGCCCCCTCCATTACCCTGGCTATGGTTGTAATAAGCCCCCTCCATTACCCTGGCTATGGTTGTAATAAGCCCCCACCATTACCCTGGCTATGGTTGTAATAAGCCCCCTACATTACACTGGCTATGGTTGTAATAAGCCCCCACCATTACCATGGCTATGGTTGTAATAAGCCCACTACATTACACTGGCTATGGTTGTAATAAGCCCCCTACATTACACTGGCTATGGTTGTAATAAGCCCCCACCATTACCATGGCTATGGTTGTAATAAGCCCCCTACATTACACTGGCTATAAGCCCCCTCCATTACCCTGGCTATGGTTGTAATAAGCCCCCTCCATTACCCTGGCTATGGTTGTAATAAGCCCCCTCCATTACCCTGGCTATGGTTGTAATAAGCCCCCACCATTACCCTGGCTATGGTTGTAATAAGCCCCCTACATTACACTGGCTATGGTTGTAATAAGCCCCCACCATTACCATGGCTATGGTTGTAATAAGCCCACTACATTACACTGGCTATGGTTGTAATAAGCCCCCTCCATTACCCTGGCTATGGTTGTAATAAGCCCCCACCATTACCATGGCTATGGTTGTAATAAGCCCCCTACATTACACTGGCTATGGTTGGAATTCATGTGGTCTTGCCAAGAGGCTGGGTCTGGCACAGATCCACCAGACAGATGACACTGCTCAACGGCTCCTGACGCCATGGCAACTGTGCTGTAGTGTGTCTTGGTCTGTCCCAGAGGAAAAGCAGAACTTGGTGAACAGTGCAGGGCCGGGCTATGAGTCAGTCTCAGTCCGTTCCATTCAGCTGGCCTGACCACTGCTCATGGACTAATGGAAAAGCTCTGGCTGATTCCAACTGTTTTGTCTACCCACAAACTGTTCCCATGGATACATCAGGCTGTGGGAATATCTGTGGTGTGTGGCTAAAACTGCATATCTGACAGAAAGAGAAGCCGAAAGAGAACAATCTCAGTTAACCCGGAACTAAAGTCTTGTGTAACTGGTCAGCTGCTATGTTAACGTAGTCGGCCCACCAGAGCAACAATGGCATGTGGACACACTGACACTGACAGACTTAATGACAAACAAAGTCCACCAAGCCAGAAATCAACACTCACAGCCCCCTGACATGAACTTTGGGTTCAGTTCACATGGCAAAGTTGAATATTTAAAGTATCTTAAGTCCAAAAGTGAACAGACTACGATATAGCATCCGTTATCCGTTAACTGCTAACAGTACTGCATACATGTGATCATTATTTCAACGTCCTATCTATATGTTGTGGGCAGTAATATAGTGGCTGTATTGGCATGATATTTTTACCTCAGTGTGGACCTCAATAAGACACATCTGTTTCAATAAAATAGCCTTCTACTGATACTACTGGAGAAGATTACAATCGGATACACATGTTGAACAAAATTCATATTTACTGGTGTGAAGTATCATCCTGGTCTAGACTGAGTATCCTGTTGTAATATAGACTAAAGTTTGCATGATATTGTTGAGGTACTTCCAGACTATTTAATTAGCTAGATGAGCACTAATGTTATTTTGAGAACAGCACAAGATGAGCCCTAAGCATTGTAAACATCCCATGAACTTTAGTAACATTATAATCATGTGATGTGCTTTTTTTATGTCTTTGAAAGATAACTCAGAGAAAAGATCATGTTTTGCCACAAGACGTAGTTACAGTACATCTCCTCTGTTCACTACAACCTTACTGAACCCAACCTACCACAGCCTGGGTACCTACTGTAGTTACAGTAACCTTACTGAACCCAACCTACCACAGCCCGGGTACCTACTGTAGTTACAGTAACCTTACTGAACCCAACCTACCACAGCCCGGGTACCTACTGTAGTTACAGTAACCTTACTGAACCCAACCTACCACAGCCCGGGTACCTACTGTAGTTACAGTAACCTTACTGAACCCAACCTACCACAGCCCGGGTACCTACTGTAGTTACAGTAACCTTACTGAACCCAACCTACCACAGCCCGGGTACCTACTGTAGTTACAGTAACCTTACTGAACCCAACCTACCACAGCCCGGGTACCTACTGTAGTTACAGTAACCTTACTGAACCCAACCTACCACAGCCCGGGTACCTACTGTAGTTACAGTAACCTTACTGAACCCAACCTACCACAGCCCGGGTACCTACTGTAGTTACAGTAACCTTACTGAACCCAACCTACCACAGCCCGGGTACCTACTGTAGTTACAGTAACCTTACTGAACCCAACCTACCACAGCCCGGGTACCTACTGTAGTTACAGTATCCTTACTGAACCCAACTTACCACAGCCCGGGTACCTACTGTAGTTACAGTATCCTTACTGAACCCAACCTATCACAGCCCGGGTACCTACTGTAGTTACAGTAACCTTAGTGAACCCAACCTACCACAGCCCGGGTACCTACTGTAGTTACAGTAACCTTAGTGAACCCAACCTACCACAGCCCGGGTACCTACTGTAGTTACAGTAACCTTAGTGAACCCAACCTACCACAGCCCGGGTACCTACTGTAGTTACAGTAACCTTAGTGAACCCAACCTACCACAGCCCGGGTACCTACTGTAGTTACAGTAACCTTAGTGAACCCAACCTACCACAGCCCGGGTACCTACTGTAGTTACAGTAACCTTAGTGAACCCAACCTACCACAGCCTGGGTACCTACTGTAGTTACAGTAACCTTAGTGAACCCAACCTACCACAGCCTGGGTACCTACTGTAGTTACAGTAACCTTACTGAACCCAACCTACCACAGCCTGGGTACCTACTGTAGTTACAGTATCCTTACTGAACCCAACCTACCACAGCCTGGGTACCTACTGTAGTTACAGTAACCTTACTGAACCCAACCTACCACAGCCTGGGTACCTACTGTAGTTACAGTAACCTTACTGAACCCAACCTACCACAGCCTGGGTACCTACTGTAGTTACAGTAACCTTACTGAACCCAACCTACCACAGCCTGGGTACCTACTGTAGTTACAGTATCCTTACTGAACCCAACCTACCACAGCCTGGGTACCTACTGTAGTTACAGTAACCTTACTGAACCCAACCTACCACAGCCTGGGTACCTACTGTAGTTACAGTAACCTTACTGAACCCAACCTACCACAGCCTGGGTACCTACTGTAGTTACAGTAACCTTACTGAACCCAACCTACCACAGCCTGGGTACCTACTGTAGTTACAGTAACCTTACTGAACCCAACCTACCACAGCCTGGGTACCTACTGTAGTTACAGTAACCTTACTGAACCCAACCTACCACAGCCTGGGTACCTACTGTAGTTACAGTATCCTTACTGAACCCAACCTACCACAGCCTGGGTACCTACTGTAGTTACAGTAACCTTACTGAACCCAACCTACCACAGCCTGGGTACCTACTGTAGTTACAGTAACCTTACTGAACCCAACCTACCACAGCCTGGGTACCTACTGTAGTTACAGTAACCTTACTGAACCCAACCTACCACAGCCTGGGTACCTACTGTAGTTACAGTAACCTTACTGAACCCAACCTACCACAGCCTGGGTACCTACTGTAGTTACAGTAACCTTACTGAACCCAACCTACCACAGCCTGGGTACCTACTGTAGTTACAGTAACCTTACTGAACCCAACCTACCACAGCCTGGGTACCTACTGTAGTTACAGTATCCTTACTGAACCCAACCTACCACAGCCTGGGTACCTACTGTAGTTACAGTATCCTTACTGAACCCAACCTACCACAGCCTGGGTACCTACTGTAGTTACAGTATCCTTACTGAACCCAACCTACCACAGCCTGGGTACCTACTGTAGTTACAGTAACCTTAGTGAACCCAACCTACCACAGCCTGGGTACCTACTGTAGTTACAGTAACCTTAGTGAACCCAACCTACCACAGCCTGGGTACCTACTGTAGTTACAGTAACCTTAGTGAACCCAACCTACCACAGCCTGGGTACCTACTGTAGTTACAGTAACCTTACTGAACCCAACCTACCACAGCCTGGGTACCTACTGTAGTTACAGTATCCTTACTGAACCCAACCTACCACAGCCTGGGTACCTACTGTAGTTACAGTAACCTTACTGAACCCAACCTACCACAGCCTGGGTACCTACTGTAGTTACAGTATCCTTACTGAACCCAACCTACCACAGCCTGGGTATGTACTACGTCTCCCAGCAGCATGATATCAGACAGCCTAGTTAGTCTCCGATGCCCTGGCTTCACTCAGGAGATGGAAGCCTGAGACAGAGGCTAAAACAGTCTAATGAATGGATATTAACCCAGTGTGTGGTTCGTCACCAAACCCCATTCATGTTACTTAATACTCTACATCACCACGCTGAAGCATGGCAAATCCACGGTTCCTATGGCAACCACTGGGACACATGGGGAGCAGGGAAACGAAGGCTTCAGAATGGACTGAGGATGAATCCCAAACGGAACCATGTGGGACACAGTGGGAGAGATGGGTTTGGGAGTAAACAAAGGAGGGTTCAGTAACATCCACTGGCGTATGTTGCTATAACAACCGGAAGAATACAGCACTGTACCAATAAATTAAATCAGCATGGTATGAAACTAAGTAAAAAGAGACAGAATTATAGGACATACGATTCTTTTTGGATAAGCCTTACTACAATAAAATGGAATATAATCCACCCTGTAGTGAATCCCTGCCTAGAAAACAAATAAAAAACTTCAATCTCCTCAGACAATCAACTGGCCTTGCGTTGAGACTGTCTGTCTAAACAGAACAACAGAAGGGATAGTTACCCTTCGATGCTGATCTTGGGTCAGTTTTGTATTTTCACAAATAATGGTTAAGGTTAGGATTGGGGGAAGGGAAGTTGATCCTAGATCTGTACCAAGGGGAAACTTCACCCTACACCGAACAGAACAATGCCAGGACCCTAACCCCACCAGGTGGCAGCACTGAACCACAGCAGCACAGCTCTCAGTCCTTTAATGCCATTGAGCTGCTTCCTGTACTCATAGCAAGGGTCCAACACCAGAAAAGAGACTACATGTTGCCATTCATTCATCAGCATAGAGGTAAAGGGTACAACAAACATTTCATTGTGGGTAACTCAACGCTGCTTCCAACAGTTTTGGAAGCAGTCAGTCTGTATGCATGTCAGCTTGGCTGTCTTCAGCTAAAATACAGTTTTTATTTTATTTTGTTTCACCTTTATTTAACCAGGTAGGCCAGTTGAGAACAAGTTCTCATTTGCAACTGCGACCTGGCCAAGAGCAAAGCAGTTCGACACATACAACAACACAGAGTTACACATGGAAAAAACAAACATACAATCAATAATACAGTAGAAAAATCTATATACAGCATGTGCAAATGAGGTAGGATAAGAGAGGTAAAGGCAATAAATAGGCCATGGTGGCGAAGTAATTACAATATAGCAATTAAACACTGGAACGGTAGGATGTGCAGAAGATGAATGTGCAAGTTGAGATACTGGGGTGCAAAGGAGCAAGATAAATAAAGAAATACAGCATGGGGATAAGGTAGATTGGATGGGCTATTTACAGATGAGCTATGTACAGGTGCAGTGATCTGTGAGCTGCTCTGACAGCTGATGCTTAAAGCTAGTGAGGGAGGTAAGAGTCTCCAGCTTCAGTGATTTTTGCAGTTCGTTCCAGTCATTGGCAGCAGAAAACTAGAAGGAGAGGCGGCTAAAGGAGGATTTGGCTTTGGGGGTGACCAGTGAGATATACCTGCTGGAGCGCGTGCTACTGGTGGGTGCTGCTATGGTGACCAGTGAGCTGAGATAAGGTGGGGCTTTACCTAGCAAAGACTTGTAGATGACCTGGAGCCTTTGGCGACGAGTACGAAGCGAGGGCCAGCCAACGAGAGCGTACAGGTCACAGTGGTGGGTAGTGTATGGGGCTTTGGTGACAAAACGGATGGCACTGTGATAGACTGCATCCAATTTGTTGAGTAGAGTGTTGGAGGCTATTTTGTAAATGACATCGCCGAAGTCGAGGATCGGTAGGATGGTCAGTTTTACGAGGGTATGTTTGGCAGCATGAGTGAAGGATGCTTTGTTGCGAAATAGGAAGCCGATTCTAGATTTAATTTTGGATTGGAGATGTTTAATGTGAGTCTGGGAGTAGAGTTTACAGTCTAACCAGACACCAAGGTATTTGTAGTTGTCCACATATTCTAAGTCAGAACCGTCCAGAGTAGTGATGCTGGACGGGCGGGCAGATGTGGGCAGCAATCGGATGAAGAGCATGCATTTAGTTTTACTTGCATTTAAGAGCAGTTGGAGGCACGGAAGGAGAGTTGTATGGCATTGAAGCTCATCTGGAGGTTAGTTAACACAGTGTCCAACAAAGGGCCAGAGGTATACAGAATGGTGTCGTCTGCTTAGAGGTGGATCAAAGAATCACCAGCAGCGAGAGCGACATCATTGATGTATACAGAGAAGAGAGTCGGGCCCGAGAATTGAACCCTGTGGCACCCCCATAGAGACTGCCAGAGGTCCGGACAACAGGCCCTCCGATTTGACATACTGAACTCTATCGGAGAAGTAGTTGGGGAACCAAGTGAGGCAATCATTTGAGAAACCAAGGTTGTTGAGTCTGCCAATAAGAATATTGTGATTGACAGAGTCGAAAGCCTTAGCCAGGTCGATGAATACGGCTGCACAGTAATGTCTCTTATCGATGGCGGTTATGATATCGTTTAGGACCTTGAGCGTGGCTGAGGTGCACCCATGACCAGCTCTAAAACCAGATTGCATAGCGAAGTAGTTACGGTGAGATTCGAAATGGTCGGTAATCTGTTTGTTAACTTGACTTTCAAAGACCTTAGAAAGACAGGGTAGAATAGATATAGGTCTGTAGCAGTTTGGGTCTAGAGTGTCTTCCCCTTTGAAGAGGGAGATGACCGCAGCAGCTTTCCAATCTATGGGAATCTCAGACGATATGAAAGAGAGGTTGAACAGACTAGTAATAGGGCTTGCAATAATTTTGGCAGAAAATGTACAAAGAGAGGGTCCAGATTGTCTAGCCCGGCTGATTTGTAGAGGTCCAGATTTTGCAGCTCTTTCAGAACACCAGCTATCTGGATTTGGGTGAGTTTGTAATGGAAACAAAAAATCTGTGTGCTCATTGAACAAGTTTTGGATGCAGCATAGCACCTCCCTGTTTCACTCCGTTTCAGTGTTTCTTCTCTACTGAACAGGACCAGGAGAATGATGAGAAATGCAGTCCCACTGCCCCCTGGGAGTTCGCTGAGTGAACACTGAGGGTGTCCCAAATGCCACCCTATTCAAAGTACTTATTTTCATCAAGGCCCATATGTCTCTGGTCAAAAGTAGTGCACTATATAGGGAACAGGGTGCCATTTTGGATGCACCCTGAGCAAGCAGCATAATCTGGTCCCCTAACTGGCCTCATGACAGGAAGTGACAGTCAGTGGCAGGTCACAATAGAGTTTGGTTTCTCATTCTCACCACATCTCCCTCACTACGCCCGTTAAGCCACCCCTCCCCCCAGCATTTCCTGGGTTACAGATAGCCTGGTGTTACAGAGGGTCGCCGTCCCAAATAACATTCTATTCTCTATATAGTGCCCTACTTTTGACCCTTTGGACCCTGGTCAAAAGTAGTGCACTATAAAGGGAATAGGGTGCCATTTGTGACGGAGACCCTCTGTAACTCCCTCCTGAGTTGTGTTTGAATCAATAAGAATGTAATTTTAAAGTACTCAGCAGAAGCCACAATAATACAGCCGTAAGTTAGATGAAACTGTCCTCACAGTGAATTGTGACATTCATTTCCCCATGGGCTCTGTTTGTCAGGTTGCCAATACTGGTACTGTTCAACAGAAATGCTGATGAAACACCACCCAGAGCATATGATTTTGCCCACTGTGATCCTAAAATTCAATGGTTCTATAAGTAATTCTATGATTTGACAAAGCTAGGCCATAAAGTGAGATGGGTACAGGCAAATAGTAGGGCGCAGGAGTATGGTGTGGTTGGGTTTGTTGTGGTGAACAAGCGGATCTCTCCAGTGACTCAGACAGATGTGTTGTGTGGGTTCGTTCCCCTGATACCCGCACAAAGGGACTGCTGGGTTCGTTCCCCTGATACCCACACAAAGGGACTGCTGGGTTCGTTCCCCTGATACCCACAAAAGGGACTGCTGGGTTCGTTCCCCTGATACCCACACAAAGGGACTGCTGGGTTCGTTCCCCTGATACCCACACAAAGGGACTGCTGGGTTCGTTCCTCTGATACCCACACAAAGGGACTGCTGGGTTGCATCGCTCTGCTCAGTGAAGCGCTGTGCTCTGCGAGGCTGTGCTGTCTGCTGGGCACGATCCCTGCCAGTCCCCTGGGACTGAAACACTGACGCCACTTCATTCTTACATCTTGAGAAGCCACTTTTCATTTCTATTCACAGACAGAAGCATTGAGAGGGTTTACATGAACTTGGTTTGCCTTGCAGCTGCATTATAACTGTCAATAGCAGGCTTCGGTGTAACGGATACTGCTCTCTCTCTCGCTCGCTCTCTCTCTTCCTGCAGTGTAGTTTATCCAGACCATACAGAAACAGGGCATGCATCCCAAATGGCACCCTATTCCCTATATAGTGCACTACTTTTGACCAGGGCCCTATGCCATTAGGGAGTAGTGCACTATAAAGGCAATAGGGTGCCCTTTAGGATGCAGCTAGCAAGCGAGAGCGGGGAGAGCGAGCGAGAGCGGGGAGAGCGAGAGCGACCATATTCGTTGTTCTGTGGAGAACCATTCTGATGATGAATAATAAAGTATTGGCAGCTGTTCCTCTACTATGGCTTGTTTCAAGTGCTTGTGTTGTACATCCCACATTCAATAACACACCCACTGACCACATGGAAATCTCTAATAACACACCCACTGACCACATGGAAACCTCTAATGCTTAAACAATAACACACCCACTGACCACACAAATGAAAAAAACAATTTGTGGTTCGTGTTCCATCAATCTTTCAATTCCAGAAGCAGCAACACTCAGGACATAAAGGTGTTCTGGAATAAGACTACAACTGCTCTTTGGAACATGTATTGAATTCCAGATGGAGCTACTCTGAAGTTCTGAGAAGAAGACTTGTTGTAGAGCTCTGCTGTAGTGTTGAGCAGAACACTGAAGATGTGTGTGTGTGTGATCTAGCTTGGACACACACACACACACACACACACACACACACACACACACACACACACAGCAGGGTGTTAGAACCTGGATCTAGTTTAGAGGGACAAGGGAGCGCTGCTTTGATTCAGCCAGATACACAACAAGGATCAAAAGGTTACTGAATGAACTGAGGACTACAACTTGTCTTGAATTCAGTGAAATCCATAAACAATGCAGTGGAGGCTGTTTATGGCTTTCAGTTACACTGAATTCAAGACAAGTCAGAGCCATTTTCTGTCAATCAGAATTGGATTTAGTCTCCTACTGCCAGGGCTGTACTGCACGTACCAGTGATGGTCCCGGCATCTCTGTAGACGGTGGTGACATCATCGGGGGGCGCGACCTCAGTCACATACTGCTCTTCGCGGGGGCCGTGCGCGCTGGGGTAGTCTGGCTGCGGATTGGAGGGTTCCCTGTGGGGAGGGGCGGAGGTGGAGGCAGAGGTGTTGTGGTGCGAAGCTGCGGTGTCCAGCTTGCTGGATGAGATTCACAGGAGAGCAGTATGTGCCATGGGCAGGGCCAGCAGAGGGCGTCAGGCGGAGGGAGAGAAGCAGCAGCGGCTATACACCCTGGACCACACCGCACCTGACTACACCACCACCTGACTACACCACCACCAGACCAGATCACTTCCTGTAGACGGAACCTGGGAAGAGAGAAGAGAAACATGAATTGGGTTGCCAGGCAAATTCAAAAGGACCCACAGGACAGACGTTTAAATAATCAATAGGAAAGCAGGTCAGGTCACAGCAGGTCACTGTATCCCCTGGTTCAGGAGGGAAATTAACCAGCCTCTATTGTGGCTCTGTTCAGAAAACAACCTCTCAGTTTGAGGAACTTCATGTATATAAACAAGTCCCTAGGTGTTAGGGCCTATAGGGGCTAGGGGTTATGGACTAAGGCTTGTTTATGGAATGGGCCCATGTAAGACGGGTAGCAGCCAGCAGGATGTACTATGGGAGAGGTGAAGGACGGAAGGACCTGCTTTCCACTCAGAACATAAATGTTGGTGAGCTTTAACTTTCTCTTTCACTGTCTGGTGCTTGCAGAAGTCTGTCTGAGTATTTATAGCCCTATCAAACCACCTGGGAGACTGGTAAGACATATCAACAACAGGAAAAGCATTGATGTCCTTTTCACACTTCAGAAGAAGTTACAAGACTGATATTAAGCTGCGAGAATGTCAAGATAAAGTGGGACAGTAAAATAAAATAAAAAAGCTAAATAAAAAATGAATATTCTATTCATCTTAGGATGCAGTGATGCAGAGAAGATTTTGAACCTCCCTGTCCCAGTTTTGCTAGTACTGAGAAACAGAACATCAACAGTGTGAAATCAGAAAATACTATAAAATAATTAGAAATGATTATAAACTTAAAGCCACGTTGTGAAGAAGGTAACATGTGTGTTGGTCTTAAGGCCTCAGCATGCTTCAGTTCGGCTGGTAGCTAGTCTAAGATGTTGGGTAGCTAGCCGTCACATCTATGATGTTGGGTAGCTAGCCGTCACATCTAAGATGTTGGGTAGCTAGCCTCCACATCTAAGATGTTGGGTGCAGTATTTCTCAATAAAAAAATGTGCATGAAAACTAGGCGTCTCTCGTTGAACGACAACATATACTTTATTGAAGAATCCTTACAGTTGACCAATCATGGACGAAGGGACATGCACGTTGGCTCCTGAACTTTGTCTGGCCTTGAGAAAAAAATTTGTGTGCCCGAACAACGAACAAAACCCCTTACCCAAGTCCACAACCCTTACCCAAGTCCACAACCCTTACCCAAGTCCACAACCCTTACCCAAGTCCACAACCCTTACCCAAGTCCACAACCCTTACCCAAGTCCACAACTTACAAAACCCTTACCCAAGTCCACAACTAACAAAAACATCACCATAATATTTGCAAACTCTTCTGAACGGTTTCGTCTAAGAAGCATGCGGATGCCTTTAGATAGACCATGACACAAAATAAAAGGTGCAGAATCAGGTAGAGTTTTATTATAGGCTAGGTAATACAATATTAAAGTTGACAAAAAAAGACTGACAAAACAAGCAAAACACAGGAAGGGTCCAAAATCTAAAAAGATATATACCTTAGTCTACTAGTATCAACAATATATTCTCTAATTCCATGCATAGGCTTCATTCCAAACCAAACACAAGGTGCTGGACGACCCCCTGTGCACGGTAAATACTGGCAAGCATTCACATGCGCACTACAACACACAGCTGATCACGGGACTGGCCGATGTAAGTGCGGCAAAACAAACAAACTTGAAAATGAAAAGTGATTAAATGAAGAAAAAAAACCTAAGTCGTAAGTCTTTGCCAATGAGCTCTTAAACGTCACAGAGGATCAAATAGCTGATATATTTCATCTTTATTTTAACAGGGGTCATGCGGAGACCAAAGTCTCTTTCAAAGATATATACACTACACATCAACACATGTTCTTATTACACACCATATCTACCTAGATACAGTAAGAGGTTACTGGCTAGCTAGGGGACATTACACACAATATTATACACCATATCTACCTAGATGCAGTAAGACGTTACTGGCTAGCTAGGGGACATTACAGACAATATTATACACCATATCTACCTAGATACAGTAAGAGGTTACTGGCTAGCTAGGGGACATTACAGACAATATTACACACCATATCTACCTAGATGCAGTAAGAGGTTACTGGCTAGCTAGGGGACATTACAGACAATATTACACACCATATCCCAGACTGAACTCAAGACCAGTGATGTTGAAAGGCTTGCTATAAATAGCAGACCACTTTGCTTTTTACTTCCCTCACCTCTATTTCTCCCTGTTGTCTGTACTTAAAGCAGAGGTCAGAGGTCAGGTTAAAGCAGGAGGCTCTGTCGGTCTCTACTCCTGCAGGCTATCAAGACAAAATTGAGTCACAGCATTTCTATTCACTTGAGAGAGATGATTCTATGATCATTCTACCTGCTATGATGATTCTACTAAATACATTGGATAAGTTTATACATTTAAAAGTCAAGACTCAACCAATAAATATAATGAATTACAATGTTAGTTTTCTTATCCCAACCCCACCCAAGAGTGATGTTAGTTTTCCCTTCTATGAACATCACACCTGTGGGACAGGTACAGGATGGCAACAACAACTGCCCAAGTTACACTAGGAACGCACAATCCCTCCATCAGTGCTCAGGCTGTCCGCAATAGGCTGAGAGAAGCTGGACTGAGCACTTGTAGGCCTGTTGTAAGGCAGGTCCTCATCAGACATCACCGGCAACAACGTCGCCTATGGGCACAAACCCACTGTCGCTGGACCAGACAGGACTGGCAAAAAGTGCTCTTCACTGACGAGTCGCAGTTTTGTCTCACCAAGGGCGATGGTCGGATTCGCGTTTATCGTCGACGGAATGAGCGTTACACCGAGGCCTGTACTCTGGAGTGGGATCGATTTGGAGGTGGAGGGTCCGTCATGGTCTGGAACTGTGTGTCACAGCATCATCGGACTGAGCTTGTTGTCATTGCAGGCAATCTCAACGCTGTGCGTTACAGGGAAGACATCCTCCTCCCTCATGCGGTACCCTTCCTGCAGACTCATCCTGACATGACCCTCCAGCATGACAATGCCACCAGCCATACTGCTTGTTCTGTGTGTGATTTCCTGCAGGACAGGATTGTCAGTGTTCTGCCATGGCCAGCAATTGAGTCCGGATCTCAATCCCATTGAGCACGTCTGAGACCTGTTGGATCGGAGGGTGAGGGCTAGGGCCATTCACCCCAGAAATGTCCGGGAACTTGCAGGAGCCTTGGTGGAAGAGTGGGGTAACATCTCACAGCAAGAACTGGCAAATATGGTGCAGTCCATGAGGAGTAGATGCACTAGCAGTACTTAATGCAGCTGGTGGCCACACCAGATACTGACCGTTACACTTTTGATTTTGACCACCCCTTTGTTCAGGGACACATTCAATTTCTGTTAGTCACGTGTCTGTGGAACTTGTTCAGTTTATGTCTCAGTTGTTGAATCTTATGTTCATACAAATATTTACACATGTTAAGTTTGCTGAAAATAAACACAGTTAACTTCTTTGGGGTAGGGGGCAGTATTTTCACGTCCGGATGAAAAGCATGCCCAGAGTAAACGGCCTGCTACAAAGCCATAAAAGCTAGAATATGCATATTATTAGTAGATTTGGATAGAAAACACTCCGAAGTTTCTAAAACTGTTCGAATGATATCTGTGAGTATAACAGAACTCATCAGGCAGGCAAAAACCTGAGAAAAATCCAACCAGGAAGTGAGAAATCTGAGGTTGGCCGATTTTCAACTCAGCTCCTATTGAAGATACAGTGGAATATTGGTAATGTTGCACTTCCTAAGGCTTCCACTAGATGTCAACAGTCGTTAGAACCTTGTCTGATGCCTCTACTGTTTAGTGGGGCCGAAGGAGAGAGGAATGAGTCAGGTCTGCCATGAAGTGACCATGCGCATTCACGTGAGAGCGAGCTCTGTTCCATCGCTATTCTGAAGACACAGGAATACTCCGGTTGGAACATTATTGAAGAATTATGTTAAAAACATCCTAAAGATTGATTCAATACTTAGTTTGTCATGTTTTTACGGACTGTAATATAACTTTTTTAACTTTGTCCGTACTCTGCGCTGGACCTGCCCGCGCGTCGTGAGTTTGGAAAGTGTACTGAACGCTAGAACAACAAGGAGGAATTTGGACATAAATTATGGACATTATCGAACAAAAACAAACATTTATTGTGGAACTGGGATTCCTGGGAGTGCATTCTGATAAAGATCATCAAAGGTAAGTGAATGTTTATATTGTTACTTCTGACTTCTGTTGACTGCATAATATGGAGGCTATATTTGTGTCTTGATTGGGCTCTGAACGCCGACTCAGACTATTGCATGGTTTGCTTTTTTCGTAAAGCTTTTTTGAAATCTGACACAGCGGTTGCATTAAGGAGAAGTGCATCTAAAATTCCATGCATAACAGTTGTATCTTTTAGCAATGTTTATTATGAGTATTCCTGTAAATTGATGTGGCTCTCTGCAAAATCAAAGGATGTTTTGTGACTTCTGAACGTAAGGCGCCAATGTAAACTCAGATTTTTGGATATAAATATGAACTTTACCGAGCAAAACATACATGTATTGTGTAACATGAAGTCCTATGAGTGTCATCTGATGAAGATCATCAAAGGTTAGTGATTAATTTTATCTATATTTTTGCTTTTTGTGAATCCTCTCTTTGGCTGGTAAAATGGCTGTGTTATTCTGTGAATAGGCACTCACCTAACATAATCATTTGGTTTGCTTTCGTCGTAAAGCTTTTTTGAAATCGAACACTGTGGCTGGATTTATAACAAGTGTAGCTTTAAAATGGTGTAAAATACATGTATGTTTGAGGAATTTTAATTATGGGATTTCTGTTGTTTTGAATATGGCGCCCTGCACTTTCACTGGCTGTTGACGAGGTGGGACGCTAACGTCTCACGTACCCTAGAGAGGTTAACAGTGAGAGGACATTTCTTATTTTGCTGAGTTTATATGCAGTAGAAAAGGCTGTGCCGTTACTTGTCACTATTTTTTGCTGTAAATTCAGCTGCTAAACCTGAACAAAGGGTCAACTGAGGTCATCATACAGGTGTGTATGTGAAAGCAGATCTCACACACACACACACTGCCCCCAGCAACAGATGACTGAAAGCCCTTAAAACTACCACTAAAGGCTCTTGCCATTGTAATGTGACCTCTACAAAGCATGCAATATTATTCTACCTCTCACATGTCATGTGATATGACGCAACAACCCCAGAAACCAGGGCATACTACAATCAGATGAAGCGCCTGAGTGTTGGGAATGAACACACCATTCATAATACATTACACAACTAACATACTGGACAACACAAGGTAGTTGGAGGGCTTTCAATACCATTCATATTCAAATCCTACTGAATATTTATGACCTCTTCAAGACTATTTGGTTATAGAGCCATCAATCGAACTGTGACCAATAAAAGCACAGCTCTTTGATGTAGAGGTCTGACATCCAGGATCCACACATGAGTGATGGGTGGGTCATATTGGCACTGTGCATATTCACAGTGTTCCCATAGCAGATGTCTGAGAAGCTCGCCTGGCACTGATAGAACTGTGGAGTCAGCGTGGTGGCTTAGGTTACTGACCTGATAGAACTGTAGAGTCAGCGTGGTGGCTTAGGTTACTGACCTGATAGAACTGTGGAGTCAGCGTGGTGGCTTAGGTTACTGACCTGATAGAACTGTGGAGTCAGCGTGGTGGCTTAGGTTACTGACCTGATAGAACTGTAGAGTCAGCGTGGTGGCTTAGGTTACTGACCTGATAGAACTGTGGAGTCAGTGTGGTGGCTAAGGTTACTGACCTGATAGAACTGTGGAGTCAGTGTGGTGGCTAAGGTTACTGACCTGGTGCCAGACAAGAGTACAAGCTAAGAGACCTCTGGATAGATCCCCATGACAACACCAATTACAGGAGAGATGATCTGCCCACGTGAACACTTCTCTCTCACACACACACACACACACACACACACACACACACACACACACACACACACACACACACGTCAAGTCTATTTGTCACATGCACAGGATAAACATGGTACACAGTACAATGAAATGCTTACTTGCAGGTTCACTCTCAACAATGCTGCATAATAAAGAATGATATAAAATCAGTAAATTGACCAGAAATATAAATACAGGGAGACACTCATTTACAGGAGGATATTTACACGTGCCGGGGAAGGAGAACAGACACACACCTTGGTTGGAGGGCGATGTAGTGTAGCAACTGTCCCCAATGGCACTCTATTCCCCATGTAGTACATAGTAGTGCAGGTAGGGCCCACAGGGTTCTGGTCAAATGTAGTGCACGACGTAGTGAATAGGGTGCTATCTGGGATACACACTCTGTGGGCCAGACAGCCTGTACCCCTCCCCTCATCAGCAGCCACACTGAGCCCGGGCAGCGAGCCTCCACGTGGGGAAAGCCGAGCCAAGCGCACACTGATCACATCACCATCGTATCATCAGCCTGTAGGCTAGAGGGCCGTGAGCTCAGAGGGCCGGTGCTGCTGTGCCAGACATTACTGCTACTGCTGTTCCTGCTGCTGCTATAGCTGTCTATACATACTGAATACACACACACACGTGTGTTTGAGCGCAGCAGCGATACCGCCAGAGATGCACAGCAGCATGATCCTGCAGCTGACTCTTTAGTGTAAACGTCATCAACAAAACACAGCCACCCACACACACACAGGGGGAAAGGTCTGCTCTACTCAATAAATCAATATTCAACTCAATGCCCTGTTTTCATGTGGTGATGATGCCTCATCTACTCCCTCTAAAACACATTGTCCCAGTCCATTACCTTTATGACAGCCTGGACAACCCCAGGGACATTACACAGATGGATGGCCAAGCCTGGCACTTTAAACAGACCTCTCTGTCAGTTACTCTGACTCACTGACTCTCAGTACATGGGTCAGGCAGCTTGGATCACAGACTCAAGGTCAGGATTGTTATCAAGAGTGCAGAGAGAGAGCGAGAGCGAGATCAGTGCAGGAATTCTCTCAGAAAAAGTGTTCCACACCATGCTATTTCTTTAGAGAAAGGATTTGTTCCAGTCTGATGGTTCTGGAACATCAGCACCCACACAATAACTCACCAACAGGACACACAGCCCATAAGCTACACTGTGACTTCACTTCTCTATGTTACACAAACAAACTGCTCCACATTAGCATTCCCTAGAAGTTCCATTGACCAGCCCGGCACCAATTAGCGATAGCTGAAAAGCACATTGGGAGTTGCAAGGCCGTACTTTATTGATTGTTAGCCTCAGGGCACACTTAGTAACACAAGTAGGGACGCACGATATATCGGTGAACATATCGGAATCGGACGATATTAGCAAAAATGCCAACATCGTTATCGGCCCGATGTCTAGTTTAATGCCGATGTTAAAAACTGATGTCAAAGCTGCAGTGCATACTTACAGTTGAAGTCGGAAATTTACATACACTTATGTTGGTTTTTCAACCACTCCACAAATGTCTTGTTAAGAAACTATAGTTTTGGCAAGTCGGTTAGGACATCTTTGTGCATGACACAAGTAATTTGTCCAACAATTGTTTACAGACAGATTATTTCACTGTATCACAATTCCAGTGGGTCAGAAGTTTACATACACTAAGTTGACTGTGCCTCTAAATAGCTTAGAATATTCCAAAAAAGGATGTCATGGCTTTAGAAGCTTCTGATAGGTTAATTGACATAATTTGAGTCAATTGGAGGTGTACTTGTGGATGTATTTCAAGGCCTACCTTCAAACTCAGTGCCTCTGACATCAAGGGAAAATCAAAAGAAATTGGCCGAGACCTCAGAAAAAAAAATTGGAGACCTCCACTAGTCTGGGTCATCCTTGGGAGCAATTTCCAAACGCCTGAAGGTACCACGTTCATCTGTACAAACAATAGTACGCAAGTATAAACACCATGGGACCACGCAGCCGTCATACCGCTCAGGAAGGAGACGTGTTCTGTCTCCTAGAGATTAACGTACTTTGGTGCGAATAGTGCAAATCACTCCCAGAACAACAGCAAAGGACCTTGTGAAGATGCTGGAGGAAACAGGTACAAAAGTATCTATATCCACAGTAAAACGAGTCCTATATCGACATAACCTGAAAGGCCGCTCAGCAAGGAAGAAGTCACTGCTCCAAAACTGCCATAAAAAAGCCAGACTACGATTTGCAACTGCACATGGGGACAAATATAGTACTTTTTTGGAGAAATGTCCTCTGGTCTGATGAAACAAAAATAGAACTGTTTGGCCATAATGACCATTGTTATGTTTGGAGGAAAAAGGGGAAGCCGAAGAACACTATCCCAACCGTGAAGCACGGGAGTGGCAGCATCATGTTGTGGGGGTGCTTTGCTGCAGGAGGGACTGGTACACTTCACAAAATAGATGGCATAGTGAGGAAGGAAAAAGATGTGGATATATTGAAGCAACATCTCAAGACACAAGCTTGGCCGCAAATGGGTCTTCCAAATGGACAATGACCCCAAGCATACTTCCAAAGTTGTGGCAAAATGGCTTAACGACAACAAAGTCAAGGTATTGGAGTGGCCATCACAAAGCCCTAACCTCAAGCCTATAGAAAATTTGTGGGCAGAACTGCAAAAGCGTGTGCGAGCAAGGAGGCCTACAAACCTGACTCAGTTACACCAGCTCTGTCAAGAGGAATGGGCCAAAATTCACCCAACTTATTGTGGGAAGCTTGTGAAAGGCTACCCGAAACGTTTGACCCAAGTTAAACAATTTAAAGGCAATGCTATCAAATACTAATTGAGTGTATGCAAACTTCTGAAGCACTGGGAATGTGATAAAATAAATAAAAGCTGAAATAAATCATTCTCGCCACAATTATTCTGACATTTCACATTCTTAAAATAAAGTAGTGATCCTAACTGCCCTAAGACAGGGGATTTTTACTAGGATTAAATGTCAGGAATTGTGAACAACGGAGTTTAAATGTATTTGGCTAAGGTGTATGTAAACTTCCGACTTCAACTGTATATAACGTAGGTACATGACGTAATGACGCCACGTAAAATTTTGCGCTACAAGTGCAATACAGCATCCCTAACCTGGCCCACAATGTCTGCTGTGTGGATCGAGCAGTCAACAAGTCGAACAGTCATTTGAAAGAGTAAGAAAATTTCAGCGAGACAACTCAAAGGCGAAATCCATTAAAGCCAAGATAATTGAATTCATTGCCCTTGACAATCAACCGTTCTCTGTCGTGGGTGATGTTGGCTTTCACCGACTGGTCGAGCACCGGTACACACTACCTATTTTTCAGATGTTGCCGTACCGGAGTTGCACACAGTTATTAGCGCCACTGCTATTAGCTTCACGACATACATACTATGGAATGCCGTTTGGGTCTTTGCGTGTCAAAAAAGATACAGTAGCACTGTCAAAGCTGTACAAAAAAATCTGCAAACAAGCAAACACTGGCCACGAACGATGTGTTTACAATACCACATTGGTAATAAAGCATAATTTGTTCCACCTCAACTTCTGGGGTAGCTAGCTTTAGCTTGGTACCTAGCTAGCACCAATACAACCAGCCTGAAAACAATGGCCAGTAGAAAATGCAGTCATTTTCATTATTCTTAACAATGATTTAGGAATCATTGTGACTAAGTATTAGCTAGGTTGCCACTTGTTCACCTATTGAAATTGAACTTCAGTCATTGAAAATAAATAGCTAGCTAAAGTTATAAGCAGCCAGATAGCTTCATCTGGCTAGTAAGGTTCAACCAGACCAGGTTGTGTTGTGAAGCTAGCAGCAATAAGGATTAGGCACAATAGTGGAATTTGCGCTTTGCCTTCAAAATAAAAGTATGACATTGACAGTGATGCAAATGAATAAAAACAGTAGAATTATGCTATACTTTTATTTTGATAGCTAACCGCAAAGTCCACTATTGTGGCTAATCCTTATTGTGGCTAGCTTCACATAGATGGGTCCGACCACCATTAATCAAATAAGAACTGTTTTATAAATTATGGTTGTTTTAGATGACACCTAGCAGAAACAGATGTCGTTTTGCCATGTTTTAGTGGAAGAACATTGTTTACATCCATGAGCTAGCTAGCTTTTTAAAAATGTATTTATGACCAGCACTGTTGGTGCGCGAGACAACTTTACCAGCATCATAGCATATGTATTGATGAATCGTTGTGACATGAAATACGAGTGATAGTGTAATCAATGTGTAATAACTACGTAAAAAATGTATGAACGCATTAAATTATTATGTGACGTGCAGTCATATTCAGATTCTGATTGGTTATGACACGTCAAATAGTGTTATTTGACACGTATCTTTATTGACACGCAAAGACCCAAACATTCCATAGAAATCCTGGTTGAGACTGAAACGACTGAAGAAATGAACAACGAAACACAGCAAGTAAGTGAAATAAATAGCTTTTGATTGTTTTACTGGTAATGGAGACATACGTAAATGCAAAAAAAATTTGGGGAGGGGGTCAGTGTGGTGTGTGTAACCTTTATTTAACTAGGCAAGTCAGTTAAGAACAAATTATTATTTACAATGACGGTCTACCCTGGCCAAACCCGGACAACGCTGGGCCAATTGTGCGCCGCTCTCTGGGATTCCCAATCACGGCCGGATGTGATAGAGCCCGGATTCGAACCAGGGACTGTAGTGACACCTCTTGCACTGAGATGCAGTGCCTTAGACCGCTGCGTTCATGTGTGTGTGTTAACTATTTAACTGTACTAGCATGCTTAAAAGGCCGCAAAATTTTTCAATATCAGTTATCGGTATCGTTTTTTTTTGGCAAGGAAAATATGAGATATCGGCCAAAAATGTAATTTCGGTGCATCACTAAACACAAGAGTGACACCTAGTGAGAGAGGTGACATGTAGTGCTGCTGGTGAGTAACTAGGGATGTGTCCCAAATGGCACCCTATTCCCTATATAGGGCACTGGTCAAAAGTAGTGCACTACATAGGGAACAGGGTGCCATTTGGGATATAGCCGATGTCTGTAACCTGTTCCCTATGCTGAACTCTGGCCTGAAGTTTTTGAGATATCAGCGGTAGAACTGAAACCCAAGAAGAGACAGGCCTCAGTCACTCCGATACCCCACTGACTCTGGAACATTCCCCTCTAAACACCTGAGATAACAGGTGAGGTTCAGGGCCCATGTCATGTGTCAGGTCATAATGACTCCTGGGTCTCCTCCAAGGCAGCATCACATTCTAATACCTATAGCTGCTGCTGACACAGCTGCATGTACTGCATTAGGCCCAGCGGACAGCTGACAGGTAAATGTTTCAGTATATGGAGGAAGAACGGCACATGAGATATTCTTATTTGCTTTCTGACACAGGCACACCATACCTACGTGTTGTTTGGAGAACAGGAGAGGTCTAAACTGAGTGGGACGAGGGGAAGTTCATCATCCATTCATTCATCGTCTCATAATCCACAATGTTTCATCTTCTCATCTTATGAAAACAACCCACAGACTCCAGAGTGACTCAGTCCTCTGTTTATATATGTGGCCTCAGCAGCTAAAAATAGACATTCATCTGTAAAGTAAATGCCATCCACAGGTAATTATTATTATAATAGAGGGTGCTTTCCAATGGAAGACAAGCAAGCATATATTACGTGTTTCCATTTAATTGTTACTACTATGTAACACTAATGAAGCTTATAATATACATTTTGTAAAGTAGACATAATCATGGGCCATTTTTGCCTTCCCTTTGCCAGTTCAGTTAAATCCTGGTACTTTTCATATGGCTAAATAAAGAGGTTCCTAATGATGGCAGACACATCACCTGAGGCCATTGCTCAAGATCCACATCGCTGTGTCTAAATAGTGAAAACAAAAAAGGGTCCAATATCTTTACATTACAGAGTAAACAAAACAACAGATTATCTGGCCCAGTCCATTCTAATCCTTATGGGGCAAGCATGCATCCTAAATGACACCTCATTCCCTACATAGTGCACTACTTATGACCAGGGCATGGTACCACCTCACTCCCTACATAGTGCACTACTTATGACCAGGGCATGGTACCACCTCACTCCCTACATAGTGCGCTACTTATGACCAGGGCATGGTACTATTTGGGATGTAAACTAGAGGTCGACCGATTAATCGGAATGGCCGATTAATTAGGGACGATTTCAAGTTTTCATAACAATCGGTAATCGGCATTTTGGACACCGATCATGGCCGATTACATTGCACTCCACGAGGAGACTGCATGGCAGGCGGACTACCTGTTATGTGAGTGCAGCAAGGAGCCAAGGTAAGGTGCTAGCTAGCATTAAACGTATCTTATAAAAAACAATCAATCTTAACATAATCACTAGTTAACTACACATGGTTGATGATATTACTAGTTTATCTAGCTTGTCCTGCGTTGCATATAATCGATGTTAATTTATCATTGAATCATAGCCTACTTCGCCAAACGGGTGATTTAACAAGCGCATTCGCAAAAAAAAAGCACTGTCGTTGCACCAATGTGTACCTAACCATAAACATCAACGCCTTTCTTTAAAATCAATACAAAAGTATATATTTTTAAACCTGCATATTTAGTTGATATGGCCTGCTAACATGAATTTCTTTTAACTAGGGAAATTGAGTTCACTTCTCTTGCGTTCTGTGCAACAGAGTCAGGGTATATGCAGCAGTTTGGGCCGCCTGGCTCGTTGCGAACTGTGTGAATACTATTTCTTCATAACAAAGACAGCCAACTTCGCCAAACGGGGGATGATTTAACAAAAGCGCATTTGCGAAAAAAGCACAATCGTTGCACGAATGTACCTAACCATAAACATCAACGCCTTTCTTAAAATCAATACACAGATGTATATATTTTTTCAAACCTGCATATTTAGTTAAAAGAAATCCAGGTTAGCAGGCAATATTAAACTAGGGAAATTGTGTCACTTCTCTTGCATTCATTGCACGCAGAGTCAGGGTATATGCAACAGTTTGGGCCGCCTGGCTTGTTGCAAACTAATTTGCCAGAATTTTACGTAATTATGACATAACATTGAAGGTTGTGCAATGTAACAGCAATATTTAGACTTGTGGATGCCACCCGTTAGTTAAATAAAATACGGAACGGTTCCGTATTTCACTGAAAGAATAAACATTTTGTTTTCGAAATGATAGTTCCCGGATTTGACCATATTAATGACCTAATGTCACGTTCCTGACCTTGTTTTCCTTTTGTATAGTTGTGTTTAGTGGTTCAGGACGTGAGCTGGGTGGGCAGTCTGTGTTGTTTGTTCTATGTTAAGTGTCAGTGTTAATTGACCTTGTATGGCTCTCAATCAGAGGCAGGTGTTTGACGTTTTCCTCTGATTGAGAACCATATATAGGTAGGTCGTTTCACATTGTCGGTGGTGGGTGGTTGTCTCCTGTGTCCGTATATGTCTACCACACGGGACTGTTTCGTTTTGTCGTTCGTGTATGTAGTCTGTTCCTGTTCGTGCGTTCTTCGTTATATGTAAGTTCTCAAGTCCAGGTCTGTCTACGTCGTTTATTTGTTTTGGTAGTTTGTTAAAGGGTTTTCGTGTTACGTCTTTACTTTAATAAACTTCGTTATGTCAACATTTCACGCTGCGCTTTGGTCCAATCCCTACTCCTCCTCTTCAGACGAAGAGGAGGAGAACGACCGTTACAGAACCACCCACCAAACAAGGATCAAGCAGCGTGAGAGGAACCAGCAGCAACGGCCAAAAAAACAGGACTCATGGACTTGGGAGGAGATTCTGGACGGAAAGGGACCCTGGGCACAGCCAGGAGAATATCGCCGTCCCAAAGCTGAGCTGGAGGCAGCGAAAGCAGAGAGGCGGCGATATGAGGATGTAGCACGTAAGCGAGGCTGGAAACCCGAAGAGAAACCCCAAAAATGTCTTGGGGGGGGGGGGGGGGGGGGGGCTAAAAGGGAGTGTGGCGAAGTCAGGTAGGAGACCTGCGCCTACTCCCTGTACTTACCGTGGAGAGCGAGAGTACGGGCAGACACCGTGTTACGCAGTAGAGCGCATGGTGTCTCCTGTACGTGTGCATAGCCCGGTGCGGTACATACCAGCTCCTCGTATCGGCCGGGCTAGATTGAGTATTGAGCCGGATGTCATGAAGCCGGCCCAACGCATCTGGCCACCAGTGCCACCAGTGCGTCTCCTCGGGCCGGCTTACATGGCACCAGCCTTACGCATGGTGTCCCCGGTTCGCCTACAAAGCCCGGTGCGGGTTATTCCACCTCCCCGCACTGGTCGGGCGACGGGGAGCATACAACCAGGTAAGGTTGGGCAGGCTCAGTGCTCAAGGGAGCCAGTACGCCTGCACGGTCCGGTATTTCCGGCGCCACCTCCTCGCTCCAGCCCAGTACCACCAGTGCCTACACCACGCACCAGGTTTCCTGTGCGTCTCCAGAGCCCTGTTCCTCCTCCACGTACTAGCCCTGTGGTGCGTGTCTCCAGCCCATTACCACCAGTGCCTACGCCACGCACCAAGCCTCCTGTGCGTCTCCAGAGTCCTGTACGCACTGTTCCTTCTCCCCGTACTCGCCCTGATGTGTGTGCCCTCAGCCCGGTACCACCAGTGCCGGTACCACGCACCAGGCCTATAGTATGCATTGAGAGTCCAGTGTGCCCTGTTGCTGCTCCCCGCACTAGCCTGAAGGTGCGTGTCCTTAGCCCGGTACCTCCAGTTCCGGCACCACGCACCAGGCATACAGTGCGCCTCAGCCGGCCAGAGCTGCCCGTCTGCCAAGCGCCGTCAGAGCCGCCCGTCTGTCCCGAGCCGTCAGAGCCGCCCGTCTGTCCCGAGCCGTCAGAGCCGCCAGCCAGCCAGGATCCGCCAGAGCCGCCAGCCAGCCAGGATCCGCCAGAGCCGCCAGCCAGCCAGGACCGGCCAGAGCCGCCAGCCAGCCAGGACCGGCCAGAGCCGCCAGCCAGCCAGGACCGGCCAGAGCCGTCAGCCAGCCATGACCGGCCAGAGCCGTCAGCCAGCCATGACCGGCCAGAGCCGTCAGCCAGCCATGACCGGCCAGAGCCGTCAGCCAGCCATGACCGGCCAGAGCCGTCAGCCAGCCATGACCGGCCAGAGCCGTCAGCCAGCCATGACCGGCCAGAGCCGTCAGCCAGCCATGACCGGCCAGAGCCGTCAGCCAGCCATGACCGGCCAGAGCCGTCAGCCAGCCATGACCGGCCAGAGCCGTCAGCCAGCCATGACCGGCCAGAGCCGTCAGCCAGCCATGACCGGCCAGAGCCGTCAGCCAGCCATGACCGGCCAGAGCCGTCAGCCAGCCAGGATCCGCCAGAGCCAGCCAGCCAGGATCCGCCAGAGCCAGCCAGCCAGGATCCGCCCTCCAGTCCGGAGCTGCCCTCCAGTCCGGAGCTGCCCTCCAGTCCGGAGCTGCCCTCCAGTCCGGAGCTGCCCTCCAGTCCGGAGCTGCCCTCCAGTCCGGAGGTGCCCCTCTGTCCGGAGCTGCCCCTCTGTCCGGAGCTGCCCCTCTGTCCGGAGCTATCTCTCTGTCCGGAGCTACCTCTCTGTCCGGAGCTACCTCTCTGTCCTGAGCTACCTCTCTGTCCTGAGCTACCTCTCTGTCCTGAGCTACCTCTCTGTCCTGAGCTACCTCTCTGTCCTGAGCTACCTCTCTGTCCTGAGCTACCTCTCTGTCCTGAGCTACCTCTCTGTCCTGAGTTGTCTATATTTAGGAGGGGCCTTGGTGAAGGTTCCTGGACCATGGTCAGGGGCGAGGGTCGCCACTCACGGGACGCTAAGGAGGGGGACAAAGACAATGGTGGAGTGGTGTCCTCGTCCTGCGCCGGAGCCGCCACCGTGGACAGATGCCCACCCAAACCCTCCCCTTGAGGTTGAGTTTTGCGGCCGGAGTCCGCATCTTGGGGGGGGGGTAATGTCACGTTCCTGACCTTGTTTTCCTTTTGTATAGTTGTGTTTAGTGGGTCAGGACGTGAGCTGGGTGGGCAGTCTGTGTTGTTTGTTCTATGTTAAGTGTCAGTGTTAATTGACCTTGTATGGCTCTCAATCAGAGGCAGGTGTTTGACGTTTTCCTCTGATTGAGAACCATATATAGGTAGGTCGTTTCACATTGTCGGTGGTGGGTGGTTGTCTCCTGTGTCCGTATATGTCTACCACACGGGACTGTTTCGTTTTGTCGTTCGTGTATGTAGTCTGTTCCTGTTCGTGCGTTCTTCGTTATATGTAAGTTCTCAAGTCCAGGTCTGTCTACGTCGTTTATTTGTTTTGGTAGTTTGTTAAAGGGTTTTCGTGTTACGTCTTTACTTTAATAAACTTCGTTATGTCAACATTTCACGCTGCGCTTTGGTCCAATCCCTACTCCTCCTCTTCAGACGAAGAGGAGGAGAACGACCGTTACACCTAAGGCTCGTATTTCTGTGTGTTATGTTATAATTAAGTCTATGATTTGATATTTGACAGAGCAGTCTGACTGTTGACTGGTAGGCAGCAGCAGGCTCGTAAGCATTCATTCAAACAGCCCTTTCGTGCGTTTGCCAGCAGCTCTTCGCTGTGCTTCAAGCATTGAGCTGTTTATGACTTCAAGCCTATCAACTCCCGAGATTAGGCTAGTGTAACAGATGTGAAATGGCTAGCTAGTTAGCGCGCATCCCGCTAATAGCGTTTCAAATCGGTGACGTCACTCGCTCTGAGACCTTGAAGTAGTTGTTCCCCTTGCTCTGCAAGGGCCGTGGCTTTTGTGGAGCGATGGGTAACGATGCTTCGAGGGTGGCTGTTGTTGAAGTGTTCCTGGTTCGGGGCGAGGGACGGAAGCTATACTGTTACACTGGCAATACTAAAGTGCCTATAAGAACTTCCAATAGTCAAAGGTATATGAAATACAAATGGTATAGAGAGAAATAGTCCTATAATTCCTATTATAACTACAACCTAAAACTTCTTACCTGGGAATATTGAAGACTCATGTTAAAAGGAACTACCAGCTTTCATATGTTCTGAGCAAGGAACTTAAACGTTAGCTTTTTTACATGGCACATATTGCACTTTTACTTTCTTCTCCAAAACTTTGTTTTTGCATTATTTAAACCAAATTGAACATGTTTCATTGTTTATTTCAGGCTAAATTGATTTTATTGATGCATTATATTAAGTTAAAATAAAAGTGTTGATTCAGTATTGTTGTAATTGTCATTATTACAAATAAATCAATAAATGACATTTTTTTTTTTTTTTTTTTAATAAATAAAAATCGTCCGATTATCGTTATTCGGCTTTTTTTGGTCCTCCAATAATCGGTATTGAAAAATCATAATCGGTCGACCTCTAATGTAAACCCAAGACCAATCGCCATTTAGACCTAAAGTTAAGACCTGGTTTGCAGTTTTGGGACTTTTTCTATTGGTTCATTAAGTCAGGAAAGCTCTAATAGACACAGATAAAGTATTTCTTTTTAAATTTCAAGTATTTGCAACCCAGGGCATCGCACCACGCCAACCCAGGGCATCGCACCACGCCAACCCAGGGCATCGCACACGCCAACCCAGGGCATCGCAACACGCCAACCCAGGGCTTCGCACCACGCCAACCCAGGGCATCGCACCACGCCAACCCAGGGCATCGCACCACGCCAACCCAGGGCATCGCACCACGCCAACCCAGGGCTTCTCACCACGCCAACCCAGGGCTTCGCACCACGCCAACCCAGGGCTTCGCACCACGCCAACCCAGGGCATCGCACCACGCCAACCCAGGGCTTCGCACCACGCCAACCCAGGGCTTCGCACCACGCCAACCCAGGGCATCGCACCACGCCAACCCAGGGCATCGCACCACGCCAACCCAGGGCTTCGCACCACGCCAACCCAGGGCTTCGCACCACGCCAACCCAGGGCTTCGCACCACGCCCAGCCTACCCTTTCATGTGGTGTAAAAGACTGTAAAACATAACTAGATACAGCAGCTGAATAATCATGCACTTTTTAGCTCAACCAGTCAATGATGGTGATTGAACTAGAACACAGAAGTGTCTAAACCCTCACCCATAAGGTTCCTGGGCTATGACCCATGACAGAATGCTGCTCACACCATGACACACCAACATGACTGGAGGAGGATATACATTCTGAGAGCAGCAGACAGTGGCTAATAAAACATTGACAAGATAACACAGAAAATGTAACCGTGCCAACAGAACGAGAATGAGATTCTATTTCTATGACAGTGCCTACGCATGGAGTGATCTAGTCCAGACAGACGGCTGATGTAGACACAGCAAACATCACAGAGATACATCTAAAGGTGAAATGAAGTAGCGTTGTCACAATACCAGTATCGCTATACTACGATACCAGATTTTCCATGGCAAAAAAGAAAACACGGATTAGACTAAACTCTATGGTCTGATAAAACCCTACTTTATGTAAACTTGTGGATGCTATAGCTTGCAAAATAAACAAATGTGACAACATCATGCTGTTTGTTTCTAACATTAGGACAGTTTTCTCAAGAAATTAAATCCGCTTCAAGCTTTGTTTCCTTGCCACAATACTTGTGAGTATAGTGTTACTGGTATGGTGACAACCCTAAAATGAAGGTCCGGGAGACAAAGGATTCCCAGGGGTTGTATTGTGTGTTATGACCTTAAGGGGTCATATGATAACCATCTCCCATCTGCTGCTGAGTGGTTACACCCTGCCCCCATGCCAGACACTCCCTAGCCATAACATCAATACAAATCCATAGATAGAGCTTCTCAGAAAGGACCCGTGATCACAAAAGATATTCCCTTTCAACCCTCTCAATTCATTGCACTGTGGACCAGCGTTGGGCTCAATTCTAATTGAAGGCAGTCATTTCAGTGATTTGAATTTTTAAAAACACACATTTAAAAACTTTCCACATAAATAGCTTCTCCTTTTCAACTTATCGAGGTAATTAAAATTAGATGCCCCTTTTTCAATCATTGAATTGTAATTTCAGTTTACTTCCTGAATTAATTTAATTTGAGCCCAACCCTGCTGTGGACTCAAAGACCCAGCAGGCTATTTCATGGAGGAGTTACCTTGAGGACACTGTCAGGTGTTGCTTTAAGTCATGCTGCAAAGTCTCCTAGTGATTCTGAATGAATCTGATTGTGTCTGTTATAGAGAGATACAGGATACTGCCGGTTTCCTTTTATCCAAATGTTGAATAGACATGCAGACAAATTCATTCATTCAGGGAAGGGAATAATAACATATTACTCTGGAGTAATAAAAACAATTACACTGATGTTATTTGGCAGGTCATAAATCAACTAGGAACAATTCATTGCGTGTGGGTCAGGTTGCGGGGAAAAATCTGTCCCGATGTCAGATATCGGGTGGGGCTATGAATTGATGTGGCCGGCGTGGGGCGGGTGCAGCTCCAAAAAAACTGACCCGTGCAGGACACTACCTGCAACCAACCAGGTCCTGAGTTCACTGTAGGGGAAACTCTCCAAAGTGTCACGAGGGCATTGTGTTTTATCTAAACAAGTTTCACGACACACTAGAGAACAGCTCAACAGTCACAACCACTGTGATTATTCTTTGACCCTGCTGGTCATCTTTGAACGTCTTGAAGAACTATCTGGCCTTAATGGCCATGTACTGTTATAATCTCTACCCAGCACAGCCAGAAGAGGACTGGCCACCCCTCATAGCCTGGTTGCTCTCTAGGTTTCTTCCTAGGTTCCTGCCTTTCTAGGGAGTTTTTCCTAACTGTGCTTCTACACCTGCATTGCTGTTTGGGGTTTTAGGCTGGGTTTCTGTACAGCACTTTGTGACATCAGCTGATGTAAAAAGGGATTTATAAATACATTTGATTAGAACACACAACACATTGTGACAACGTTATTGACCTATTCTGATACCACTTGTGTTTGTCTTACATGACTAAATGTGCCAAACGGTCCTCAAATGAGACAGACACTGGCAACTAGAAGGATAGAAAATAATGAGTTCCTAAAATGATCCTCTCAACATTTTCAATGCACTCCGAGACTAGCCTGGTCCCATATCTGATAGAACCATAGTCAGAGAAGTTGGCTGAATATAAAAGCACATCTAGAACAAGGCTTCCCTGAGACCATTCCAGTAATAAACACCAGCACATCTAGAACAAGGCTTCCCTGAGACCATTCCAGTAATAAACACCAGCACATCTAGAACAAGGCTTCCCTGAGACCATTCCAGTAATAAACACCAACACATCTAGAACAAGGCTTCCCTGAGACCATTCCAGTAATAAACACCAGCACATCTAGAACAAGGCTTCCCTGAGACCATTCCAGTAATAAACACCAGCACATCTAGAACAAGGCTTCCCTGAGACCATTCCAGTAATAAACACCAGCACATCTAGAACAAGGCTTCCCTGAGACCATTCCAGTAATAAACACCAGCACATCTAGAACAAGGCTTCCCTGAGACCATTCCAGTAATAAACACCAGCACATCTAGAACAAGGCTTCCCTGAGACCATTCCAGTAATAAACACCAGCACATCTAGAACAAGGCTTCCCTGAGACCATTCCAGTAATAAACACCAGCACATCTAGAACAAGGCTTCCCTGAGACCATTCCAGTAATAAACACCAGCACATCTAGAACAAGGCTTCCCTGAGACCATTCCAGTAATAAACACCAGCACATCTAGAACAAGGCTTCCCTGAGACCATTCCAGTAATAAACACCAGCACATCTAGAACAAGGCTTCCCTGAGACCATTCCAGTAATAAACACCAGCACATCTAGAACAAGGCTTCCCTGAGACCATTCCAGTAATAAACACCAGCACATCTAGAACAAGGCTTCCCTGAGACCATTCCAGTAATAAACACCAGCACATCTAGAACAAGGCTTCCCTGAGACCATTCCAGTAATAAACACCAGCACATCTAGAACAAGGCTTCCCTGAGACCATTCCAGTAATAAACACCAGCACATCTAGAACAAGGCTTCCCTGAGACCATTCCAGTAATAAACACCAGCACATCTAGAACAAGGCTTCCCTGAGACCATTCCAGTAATAAAACACCAGCACATCTAGAACAAGGCTTCCCTGAGACCATTCCAGTAATAAACACCAGCACATCTAGAACAAGGCTTCCCTGAGACCATTCCAGTAATAAACACCAGCACATCTAGAACAAGGCTTCCCTGAGACCATTCCAGTAATAAACACAAGTTATCTTGATTAACTAAATTGTAAAGTATTTTGTCAGTGATGTATTTTTCATTATATGTCGGACACCAGCAAGACTAGCTGTCACCATTGACGTAGGCTAATGGGGATCCCAACAAACCAATAACAAAATAAAAGAACTTGGAAGACATTCACATGGTAAATGATCTGCATACATACCAGAGGTCTCTGTCTGAACCAGACTACGAACAATAACAGCCTTTCAGTGTAATGACCTCCCTCTACCAGGACTACAGCACCACCTGAGGTCAGCACAATCTATTCAATGTACTGTCACGTCTAGAGTAGGCCTAAATCCAATCATGTATTCCACTGACCCTCATTGGAAACAAACAAACACATGCTGACCCATAGTCAGACACTCAAACAATCAACTGCTTTTCCTACTAGCACCTGGGCAGTGTTCCAAATAGCACTCTATTCCCTATATAGTGCACTACTTTTGACCAGAGCACTATGGGCATTATATAGGGAATAGGGTGCCATTTGGGACGCAGCCCTGATATGAGGAAAAACAACCTCAACAGGGACACAGGTCTGACCTGATGACAAAGTAGCCTACTTATATCACCAGAAAAACGACGCATTCAACTAGACACCATTAGCCTGCCTGACTATTAATAGCTAGCTGAATGACAAATGGCCATACGTAGTTTCTTTAATGGGTTTTTCTCCGCCAGCTCATTCCGAGGTGTCACACTTTCCACAGGAACTCTGGTCTGCTCTCTCTCTCATTATATTTCAGGGCACGTCTCCAAAGTAATGCAACTCTTTCTTAAAAGCTCCCCTGAAACTAACTGAACAAAGGAGAGAACAACGGGAGTGGAGGCATTATGGGATCTACTCAGAGGCCTGCTTCTGTTGACTGCCTCAGTCACACACAGAGGAACACTTTCTGAGGAAAGGTGGTGGGATGGTGTGTTCCTTTATCTGTGGCTGTGTAGAGTCTTACAGTTAAACTGCTCATTCTGCTATGATTAATAATCACTTTGTGTCCCCCACTTGTCACCCCTACCTTGTTTGCCATGGTATAAATGTTGCGATGAATCTGTCATATACAAGTGGGGGGAAGAGGTCAACTAGAAATTATACCTGCTCATTCTAATTGCACCCTCGGACAGTGTTCTGCTGCCAGCAGCCAACTACTAGGACACTGGGCCTACATTTCCCAACAACTAGAGGAAAAGGGTTGTCCCTCCTGTTCAAGCAGTTAGCTGTGTGTTGAGCAATATTTGAAGCTGCTGTCTGTAGCTGTGAAAGACAGAAAGTGGGATGCCCATTGCCCCCAAAAAACAAAAGCTTTATTTACAAAGGAGAGGCCAAAGAATGGAGCTGAGCTCAGAGCCCCAGCATGCCTCATTCCAGCAGGAGACTCAGTCACACTATAGTGAGGCAGGCAGTTAATCTGGACTTGCTGAGAGGAGTCTCCATGTCTTTCTGCCATGGCTAACGCTAGCTAGTGTGCCTCAGGATATCAACTATAAACTATCAACAAATCATGCATATATATTTCAAATGTGAATGCTTGTGAGATTAGACAGATGTGAACTCATTTGATTAAAAAAACAGTTCAACTTCAACTGTAGAAAAACCTTTAGTTGAATAATTAATTCATCCCTAGTATAAATGTTAGTCATCTGGAGTGGTTGCTTTGCTTCAATTCTTTGAATGATGAAACTGCCTCTCAGCATGTTGCACAACTGGTGAAAAAGAGGAACGGGATATTGATGTTATTAGACAAAATGGAGAGATGTAGTGCCTGATTGACTGCAGAAATAGATATGAACTGTAAAGGCCCAGTAAGTGTTGGTTACATAGGCAGTAGACCTTCAACTAGTAAAACATGCTTCATAATTACTGCATGTAAGAATAGAGAGAAGTGACTGCAAGAGCAAGAGTGGATCCTCTTATTTTCATCAGTCCATTAGCCATGTCTATGCCGCAGCTGTAGGCAAGTTAGAATAGGATAGGACAAACAAATCTAGCCTAACACATTTGCATTAGCAGGATTGGACTGGACATACAGACACAACATGAACCACCTAATTATAGTGAGTGATACTCGCTGCCATAAATAGGAGCAGCGAGAGTTAGAGGTGAAAGAGAGAAAGAAGAGGTTAGGGGAGAGGGGTTAGGAGAGAGAGAGGAGAGGTTCGGGGAGAGGGGTTAGGAGAGAGAGAGGAGAGGTTCGGGGAGAGGGGTTAGGAGAGAGAGAGGAGAGGTTCGGGGAGAGGGGTTAGGAGAGAGAGAGAGGTTAGGGGAGAGGGGTTAGGAGAGAGAGAGGAGAGGTTAGGGGAGAGGGGTTAGGAGAGAGAGAGAGAGAAGAGGTTAGGGGTGAGTGAGGTTAGGGGTGAGCGAGAGAGTGAGGTTAGGGGTGAGAGAGAGTGAGGTTAGGGGTGAGAGAGAGTGAGGTTAGGGGTGAGTGAGAGTGAGGTTAGGGGTGAGAGAGAGTGAGGTTAGGGGTGAGAGAGAGTGAGGTTAGGGGTGAGAGAGTGGTTAGGGGTGAAAGATAGAGGGATGAGGAGCTAGAGAGAGATGAGGGGAGCGGTCCTCTGCCCAGGTGTTGCTGAAGCATACCAGATCTAACAACGCCTGGATAGGCATCAGTTTACCACATCATATGCTATAGCAATCTGGTGCCCGACGGCACAGTCGATGATGTGACACGCAACCATTGGTTTATGCACGCAACGTTTGAGCAGGGGAACACGACCAAGCTCTCCAGGCGTTCAGGCCAAAACACACGTGCAGAAGAGCAGAGAAGAAGAAATCACTCATGCATTAAGAGGATGAGAAAATGCAAGAGACCGTAATAAGGCCAGTCGCTTTTCCCAGAGATTGTGAAATGAGTAGGAAAGCAATGGACCCATGTGTCCCTCGAAAGTCTCTCCGCACTAAATCACAGTGGGATCAACGAACTATGTCCAAGAACAATATATAACCCCAGTCCTAATGCTCAGCTGTATGGTTGGTTATACAACCCTTCATCTCTGTCTGCTGCAGGGAATGGGATGGCACAATTATTGAGCTGCTCGGATGCAATCTGTTAAAACACAGGGATTATAAATCACGCATGGATGGCATGGCCCCGGTTGATCCTGACTGACTGACACGCGCACGCGCACACACACACCAAGACCCATTGTCACAGCAGCAGTAGAGTATAGGCTGCTTTCACTTTCAGACACCAGGGGGATTTAGTATGGGCACCTATGTGACACGTGTTTCACACAGCTGGTTTGTGCCACACTCAGCAGCACAATGGTCAATAGGGCATGATTAGGATTATGACACACATGATTGTTTGAACTTAATGTGGCCTTGAATATTGGATGTGCCACCGTATCAGATGGAAATACCACCACAGACCTGTGTGTGTGTGTGGTTGAGTAGTTGAGAGCAGCCTCAATAGCAAAGCATGAATGTCTGGCATGGTACCAATAGGGCATGATTATGACACACATGACTATGTTTGAACTAGTACATTTAATGTGGCCTTGAATATTGGATCTCAAAGTGCCAGTGTATCAGACAGAAACGATGTGTGTGTGTGTGTAGTTGAGAACAGCTAAGAGCAAATCAAAATAAAATAAAATGTTATTTGTCACATGTGACGAAAACAACAGGTGTAGGTAGACCTTACCGTGAAACGCTTACTTACAAGCCCTTAACTCTAATTCTTGAACTGCATTGTTGGTTAAGAAAACATTTACTAAATAAACTCAAGTAAAAAAATAAAATAAGAAGTAACAATAAAATAAGAATAAGGAGTTAGTTGAGGTAATTTGTACATGTAGGTAGGGGTAAAGTGACTATGCATAGATAATAAACAGCGAGTAGCAGCAGTGTAAAAACAAAGGGGGAGGGGTGTCGATGTAAATAGTCCAGGTGGCCTCAGTATCTCTGCTATTAAAGTCTGGGATGGTGGCCTATGCTTCTGGTCAAACATAGCCAGCAATGTGGAAAGCTTGCACATCTGGAGACATGAAAGGAACAAAGTTAACCAACATGTGTTAGGCTATGCAGCGGGTTAAGATCCATTACCTCACTGCTCATATAATGGAAATAAAAGGAAGGTGTCATTGTGATACAAACAAAATGTTAAAAAGTATTTTTGGAATGAAATTGACTAATAGGGAATTTGTTATGGAGTATGTTTCCAGGCAGATCATGTGCCTTCTCGATTGCTTCATTTATAGTCCATCGTGGCCCTCAAGAAGAAGACTCCCAGTCCACCAGCCACTGCATGAAAAACTGACCAAATATACCTTGAAGACAGCAAGCCATTAGGCCTAAGTGTTTGGTTCAGTTTAACGTTAAGAAAGCTTGAATGTAATCGGATCACAATCTGCTTTGTATAAGAAAGCTTATTAAACCCTGCCTCTAGACACACAGCTTCGATTTTGCATCTGGATTTAAGGAGGGAGAGAAATGGAATCAGAATGTCACATCACATTCTACTAATCCAGATCCCGGGGCACTCTCGTGCACAAAGTAACCTGTCAAAATGTCGGTCAGTGAGCTATTTATTTTATTTCACCTTTATTAAACCAGGTAGGCTAGTTGAGAACAAGTTCTCATTTACAACTGCGACCTGGCCAAGATAAAGCAAAGCAGTTCGACACATACAACAACACAAGAGTTACACATGGAATAAACAAACATACAGTCAATAATACAGTATAAAAAGTCTATATACAGTGTGTGCAAATGAGGTAGGGGTGTAACACAAGGTGTGCATATGCTACATAATAATCAGTATTTATTTACATTGACACAATGTTTCCAATTGTAGGCAGTCGATACTCAATGAACTGTGATGACACTTACCACGTGAATAGCGGCAAAGAATCCGAATTATTTCAGTTCGTAGTGCCGAATCAACTGTTCCCTTTCTGTGTGTGGCCTCAATTCATTCAGTCGCCAATTGTATTCCGTAATGGAGACCACCCGCTTTTCTAAAATATTGTCCATGGAACTGTTGGTCAGTTTTGTAGAGAAAAATACTAAATAGCACAAAAAGTAAAAGTGCATGAACAACCAAAGAAACGTACAAAAATACCTTCGCCGTCGCTTACATTTGGGGAGAAAACTTCTGAAGCAAATGTAGCCTATGGATGAAAGAAAAGTAGCGCCGGCAGAATGCTATGTTTCGTTTTCTTGGTTCGTTCAGCATCAGCGTTTAGCTTACACTGTCTCAGAGAAGCCTCCAAGTTATGGCGAAAAAATAATAAGAGTGCAGTACTATAACACAGAATCGGATTCGAGTAGATTTCATGACGTTGAAATGTTGTAGAGAAAGCCGGGTGTGAGTGTGTCCAAAATCCACGCTGATCGCTACCGGTGTCACATTCCACTTGAACGCATCGAACATGATGACATCCCTCTCCTCACAGCTGGAGGGTGCTATAGCTCTTGAAAACCCGTATTGTCTGTAGGGGTTTTCATCAGTTAGCTTCGCACATTGTTGGATGTGTGTGAACTACAATTCCCGACACTGTGCTTTAACGTTTAGAAGCATCAATAATCATCACTTGCAAAACGTTTTTCAAAACATATGCTCCTTATCTTTCATATCAGTGAGAAATAATATTTCAAATAAAAACGATACACTTAGCCTACTGCACAGATCCATAAGCTGTGTGTGTGCCAGTTGACGAACTACACTTTCTCCACAGTTACATTTACACACAGTTGTTAGGAAGACACGCTAGATAACTAATTAGCACAGGTGGCCGACATGGAGATATGGTTATGTGGAAACACTATGTTTTGGGACACTGTAAAGTCCATAGAGAATAAGAGCACCTCCTCCCAGCTGCCCACTGCACTGAGGATAGGAAACATTGTCACCACCGATAAATCTACGGTAATCGATCACTTCAATAAGCATTTTTCTACGGCTGGCCATGCTTTCCACCTGGCTACCTCTACCCCCGGCCAATATCTCAGCACCCCCTGCAGCAACTTGCCCAAGGCCCCCCTTCTCCTACACCCAAATCCAGACAGCTGATGTTCTGAAAGAGCTGCAAAATCTGGATCTCTAGACATCAGCTGGGCTAGACAATCTGGACCCTCTCTTTCTAAAATTATCTGCCGAAATTGTTGCAACCGCTATTACTAGCCTATTCAACCTCTCTTTCGTGTTGTTTGAGATCCCCAAAGATTGGAAAGCACTCTAGACCCAAACTGTTATAGACCTATATCCATCCTGCCCTGCCTTTCTAAAATCTTCAAAAGCCAAGATCACCGACCATTTCGAATCTCACCGTATCTTCTCCACTATGCAATCTGGGTTCTGAGCTGGTCATGGGTGCACCTCAGCCACGCTCAAGGTCCTAAACAATATCCTAATCGCCATCGATAAAAGACAGTACTGTGCAGCCGTCTTCATCGACCTGGCCAAGGCCTTTGACTCTGTCAGTCACCGCATTCTTATCAGCAGACTCAATAGCCTTGGCTTCTCAAATGACTGCCTCGCCTGGTTCGTCAACTACTTTTCAGATAGAGTTCAGTGTGTCAAATCGGAGGGCCTGTTCTCCGGACTTCTGGCAGTCTCTATGGGGGTGCCACAGGGTTAAATTCCGGGCCGACTCTTTTCTCTGTATATATCAATGATGTCTGGTAATGGTGATTCTCTGATCCACCTCTACGCAGACGACACCATTCTGTATACATCTGGCCCTTCTTTGGACACTGTGCTAACAAACTAATAAAATAACCCTAACCTTATATAGGTGTGTAGTAATTTAACCTTTATTATTATTATCATTATTATTTCTCGCTGATAGGAAAAATATGTTCCATATGTTCTATCGAGCGTCTAGGGATCTTAACAAAACTCCCCCGACCAGAAGATAATATCGTCAATAGGCGCTAAAGCAGTTAGCATCTATGAATGGGTTAGGTGCTAGTGTGAAGGGAGGCGGCTACAGACTAATTCTGTCAAATGGTAGGCCTATTAAAGTACACTACTACATTCCATCTGTATAGTATGTGACCAGGCTAGACCTTGAAGACAGAGTAGAAAAGAATAGATCATAACTTCTTATGTCACCCACAAACACACACACACTCATACTCACGTTCTCACACACACAGGGGTCAACCATAGAGTAGCATACAGAGGTCAACCATAGAGTAGCGTACAGAGGTCAACCATAGAGTAGCGTACAGAGGTCAACCATAGAGTAGCGTACAGAGGTCAACCATAGAGTAGCGTACAGAGGTCAACCATAGAGTAGCGTACAGAGGTCAACCATAGAGTAGCGTACAGAGGTCAACCATAGAGTAGCGTACAGAGGTCAACCATAGAGTAGCGTTGTCACGTTCCTGACCTTATTTCCTTTGTTTTGTCTTTGTTTAGTTGGTCAGGACGTGAGCTGGGTGGGCATTCTATGTTATGTGTTTCTATGTTGGGTTCATTTTCAATTAGCCTGATATGGTTCTCAATCAGGGGCAGGTGTTTTACGTTTCCTCTGATTGAGAACCATATTAAGGTAGGCTGTTCTCACTGTTTGTTTGTGGGTGATTGTTCCTGTGTCAGTGTTTGTGCCACACGGGACTGGTTTCGTTCGTTTCGTTCATTTCATTCGTGTGTTCCTTCCTGTTCGTGCGTTCATGTTATATGTTCACAAGTTCAGGTCTGTTAACGTCGTTTATTGTTTTGTAGTTTATCAAGTGTTTGTTCGTGTTCGTCTTTCACAAATAAATCAAGATGTATTCACACTACGCTGCATATTGGTCCGATCCTTGCTCATCCTCAGACGAGGAGGAGGACAAGCGTTACAAGCGTACAGAGGTCAACCATAGAGTAGCGTACAGAGGTCAACCATAGAGTAGCGTACAGAGGTCAACCATAGAGTAGCGTACAGAGGTCAACCATAGAGTAGCGTACAGAGGTCAACCATAGAGTAGCGTACAGAGGTCAACCATAGAGTAGCGTACAGAGGTCAACCATAGAGTAGCGTACAGGGGTCAACCATAGAGTAGCGTACAGAAGTCAACCATAGAGTAGCGTACAGAGGTCAACCATAGAGTAGCGTACAGAAGTCAACCATAGAGTAGCGTACAGAGGTCAACCATAGAGTAGCGTACAGAGGTCAACCATAGAGTAGAGTACAGAGGTCAACCATAGAGTAGAGTACAGAGGTCAACCATAGAGTAGCGTACAGAGGTCAACCATAGAGTAGCGTACAGAGGTCAACCATAGAGTAGCGTACAGAGGTCAACCATAGAGTAGCGTACAGGGGTCAACCATAGAGTAGCGTACAGGGGTCAACCATAGAGTAGCGTACAGAGGTCAACCATAGAGTAGCGTACAGAGGTCAACCATAGAGTAGCGTAGGCCCTATCTGGAGCATGCTAGAGCATGTTAGCTACTGTCAAGCCTTGTTGGCAGTGGCACCTGACAATAGACTGTATGCATGTGACAATATTTTGATTTCATTGATCTGTATCCGTCACAAACGCAAGCATGTGCATGCTCTCTCTCTCTCTTTCTCACACGCACGCACACACACACACACACACACACACACCGAAAAAGAGAGGAGAGAGATTATGCCTACTGTATGTGGGACGTCTGAAAACACCAGAGAATAAAAGGCCCTTTGACCACTCAAAAGAACATCTGACCTTTATCTACTTGCTCTGCCCGACAACAAGCTTCACGTAATGTCTTCAAAATCCATTTTTATTGGTCACATACCCATATTTAGTAGATGTTATTGTGGGTGTAGCTAAATGCTTGTGTTCCTAGCTTCAACAGTGCAGTAGTATCTAACAATTCACAACAATGCACACAAATCTAAAAGTAAAATAATGGAATTAAGAAATCTATCAATATTAGGATGAGCAAAGTTGGAGTGGCATTGACTAAAATACAGTAGAATTGAATACAGTATATACATACGAAATGAGTAAAGCAGTATGTAAACATTATTAAAGTGACTAGTGTTCCATTATTAAAGTGACCAGTGATTCCATGTCTATGTATATGGAGCAGCAGCCTCTAAGGTGCAGGGTTGAGTAGCCGGCTAGTGATGGCTATTTAACCGTCTTGATGGCCTTGAGATAGAAGCTGTTTTTCAGTCTCTCGGTCCCAGCTTTGATGCACCTGTACTGACCTCGCCTTCTGGATGATAGCGGGGTGAACCAGCCATGGCTCAGTGGTTGATGTCCTTGATGATCTTTTTGGCCTTCCTGTGACATCGGGTGCTGTAGGTGTCCTGGAGGGCAGGCAGTGTGTGTTGGGCAGACCGCACCACCCTCTGGAGAGCCCTGCGGTTGCGGGTGGTGCAGTTGCCATACCAGGCGGTGATACAGCCCGACAGGATGCTCTCAATTGTGCATTTGTAAAAGTTTGTGAGGGTCTTAGGGGCCAAGACAAATTTCTTCAGCCTCCTGCGGTTGAAGAGGCGCTGTTGCACCTTTTTCACAACACTGTCTGTGTGGGTGGACCATTTCAGATTGTCAGTGATGTGTACGCAGAGGAACTAGAAGCTTTCCACCGTCTCCACTGCGGCCCAGTCAATATGGATAGAGGCATGCTCCCTCTGCTGTTTCCTGAAGTCCACGATCAGCTCCTTCGTTTTGTTGACATTGAGGAAGAGGTTATTTTCCAGGCACCACTCTGCCAGGGCCCTTACCTCCTCCATGTTCACACCAGTTCAGTAACAGTTCAGATTGAAGTTTACTGCCCTGTGCATTTAACCTTGCTTGCCCCTCTACAGTTTTCCCTCAATAGCTATCAAAGCCAGGTTAGGAACTAGGAAGTGGGCAGAGTGGGTGGGGACAGGCAGACAGACAAACAGACAGAGCACTAGAGAAAGAAAGGGAGACTTAGCTACTATACAATCTATCAGGTTCCAGGGATTTATTTTACACAGGATATAATAATGTAATGACCTGACTAGATCATAAAGGAACAATTGTCCAGACAGAGGATTGAGTTTACGAATTGACGGTTTATTAACCCAACTTTACACAGGCTACTGTTTGTCCGTAGCCCACACCAAATAAATGAAAGATACCCCACAAGCCAACCGTGACCTTCTCTTGTGAAGCCCAGACGTAAGAGGAAGAACAATGGCTAAACCTGGTCTTAACTTCCAATGCTCCATCCCCCTGCCCAACCCCGCTTCACGCCACTCCAACCACCAGGTAGCCCGGCATCAGAACATTCCAGGCATTCCCGTGATTGGCAGATAGCAGGTTGATTGGCATGTCGGACCCCGCGAACACTGGTAATACAAGACAACCCACTCATAGCCTAACACATAACACACCGCTGTCTGTGCGGGTCGCTACAATAATATAATAAAATATATAGCTAATTCATATAGAATACAATATCATATTTTAGGGTAAGGGTCTATCCCAGGTTGGAGGGATGGATCCAATAATTATCACCATATTTGCGAATGCTAGCTAGATCTATGTCCACAGTTTGAGTTGGCAGTCAAAATTATGTGGGCCTGCTTTGTCCAAAGATGTTTTAGTATGAAAACTCTGTGCTTTGTCTGTCTCTGTACACAAGAAGACGCATAACCTTGCATTGTGTGTGCACTATTGCCGCGTCCTTCCTTGTATCCTAGTAACCAAGGAATAGCTCATTCAGAGGTATTCAAGCAAAATAATGAAATACAATACGACACAAGTACATGCTTATTATGGATCCTTTTCCTACAACTTTTAAAGTTTAACATGAGTTTTACATCCATCAAATGTAAAAGATAAATAAAAAATGATTAGCTTAATTTTTCTTAAAACCATGTATTTTTACCCCCCTACAGTAGGAATGAAATGATCCAAAAGTGATATCCGGTAACAAACTTCGCGCTTTGAGTTTGAGTTCGAGGGGGGATTTGAAGGTAAAACAGCGCTTTTTAATAATATGTATTTTTATTATAAAGCAATTTAACTAGTTCGTGATATAGTTACAGTTAGTTTCTGGATTCTTGCATGTATTAACCTGTTTATCTGTTTATGGGAATTGGCTGTCTGGTTTTATGATTGAACTTGCATGGACCGTACAGTTGGTCTGCACAGCTTGCTTCTGTCAGTAAAACAGTTAAAGTTAGCGTTACCTAGCAAATTAGCTAGCAGTTAGCGACCTAGTTTAACTAGCTAAATGCAAATGCCATTTACTAGTTTCAACCTATACAAATGTGCTATTCACCCCCTGCAAGTGACCAACCACTTTCCCTAACTTGAGAATCTTCTGTGCAGATGGAAAACTTCATCCTGTATGAGGAAATTGGAACAGGACGCAAGTCAGTGGTTTATAAGGGGAGGAGGAAAGGAAGCATCAATTTTGTTGCAATTATTTGCAGTGACAAGTCAAAAAGACATGAAATTACAAACCACGTAAGTATCCAGCATCACTTCCTAGTAGTACACACATCCCTTTCAACTGGTTTTACTTAGTAACATTTTACAAGCATTTTGCTACACCCGCAATAACATCTGCTAAACGTGTATGTGACCAATACAATTTGATTTGAACACTGACTGAGCCCATGGTGTATCCACAGGTACGGCTAACTCATGACATAAAACATGAGAATGTGGTAACCTTCTATGAGTGGTATGAAACCAGCAACCATCTTTGGCTTGTAGTGGAACTGTGCACAGGTGAGATGCTTATTTGGTACTGTAAGAATACCATCGTTACCTTATGTCAACCTTTTACCTTTACGTTTCACAAAGTATGAATGTGATTTGATAGTGTATAATGGTAGGATAATAATAATCATTCAGAATTTCTCTATATTTTAGGGGGTTCACTGGAGTCAGTCATCACCCAGGATGAGTGCCTGTCAGAAGATGTAGTGAGGGAATTTGCCATCGATCTGGTCAAAGGCTTGAGATACATCCATGATGCTGGTATCGTGTTCTCTGACCTCACTCCCTCCAAGGTGCGGTACAGTATAGATGTCCTGACTCTCTAATTTTCAATTGGTCAAACAATCAACTCTATATCGAGGCTCATCTGACATTTAATACATTCTATAGATCAAACCATCCTAACACTTTACACCCAATGAGCTCCTTTTGTCAACTAAGCAATGCTGATTATTTCTAGCCAAACATTTATTCTGTGTCTCAGTTTTGATTTCATGAAGTCAATGGAATTTGATTATGACCTTGTGTTTTTTCCTCCTATAGATCTTGTTGGATGGCCCTGGCACATTGAAGTACTCTAACTTCTGCCTGTCTAAAGCTGAGGGGGAGAATCTGGAGGAGTTTTTTGCTTTAGTCACAGCAGAGGAAACAGGTGGAGGGGATGGCAAAGAAAACACATCAAGAAGAAATATCAAGAACAGAATCCAAGGTGACCCTTACAGTACATATTGTTATACCATGGCATTGTTGAATACTTGTATCTGATTGGCTTGAAGGGCATTCTAGAGCGTGCATAATTTCCCTATAACGCATGGTATATCCCAACGGTAGAATTCAATGGCTTTAGTTCATTCTTACATGTTCTATGTTTGAGCTGCTTTTGAAAGCATAAGTCGAATTGAAAACATTATTGGCATTGTTGAATTAGATTTTCATAATAGCAAGCTAGGACTGATAGTTTGGTTAGCTAAACTAGGAAGTCTGTTTGTTTGGTTACCAAGGCAACTACTGTAGCTATCTAGTAAACTTGCTAGCTACGTCAGTGGATGTTGAACACATTTCTACCGGCAAATGTGTTCAATTATGGCCATGGTATAAAAGGGATAATCAACTTGGGGCTCAATGCGTTCTCTGGAAAATAATGCAACTCCGTGGAAGGTTAGTTCCACTCCACTAGCGCGTCGTTCCTGATTTTCCATAGAACACATAGCCCCTCATTGATTATCCCTTACTTATTGGATGTTTACTAGAATGTTCTATCACATATCCTATTGTCGCTACACAGGGTCGCTACATTGTTCGCAGGACAAACTCAGCATGTTTAATTACACTGGTGTCAGAAGAGAAGTGGGATCCAACTTCTGACCCCAGTGTAATGAAACAGGCAGGGAGAGTGATTCAACTTCTGACCCCAGTGTAATGAAACAGGCAGGGAGAGTGATCCAACTTCTGACCCCAGTGTAATGAAACAGGCAGGGAGAGTGATCCAACTTCTGACCCAAGTGTAATGAAACAGGCAGGGAGAGTGATCCAACTTCTGACCCCAGTGTAATGAAACAGGCAGGGAGAGTGATCCAACTTCTGACCCCAGTGTAATGAAACAGGCAGGGAGAGTGATTCAACTTCTGACCCCAGTGTAATGAAAGGCAGGGAGAGTGATCCAACTTCTGACCCCAGTGTAATGAAACAGGCAGGGAGAGTGATCCAACTTCTGACCCCAGTGTAATGAAACAGGAAGGGCGAGTGATCCAACTTCTGACCCCAGTGTAATGAAACAGGAAGGGCGAGTGATCCAACTTCTGACCCCAGTGTAATGAAACAGGAAGGGCGAGTGATCCAACTTCTGACCCCAGTGTAATGAAACAGGAAGGGAGAGTGATCCAACTTCTGACCCCAGTGTAATGAAACAGGAAGGGAGAGTGATCCAACTTCTGACCCCAGTGTAATGAAACAGGCAGGGAGAGTGAGCTTGCCCGCGGTGGTCGATGAACCCTCAACCTTCTGGCCCAAAGTCACAAAAGCATGCTCAAGTGGCAGAGTCGATATCCGCGCTTATAAACACAGGGTCGCCACAATATCATATATCATATGTTATATCATATCACGGTTTTCAATATATTGTATAATGGATATGTCTTTGTCTTTCTTCAGGGTCTCCAATATACTGTGCACCAGAGGTGGTCAAAGGGGGGGACCACAGTATCAGTAGTGATCTGTGGGCCCTGGGCTGTATATTCTATGAGATGTTTTCAGGTACTCATCAAATCACTTGGGCTGTGTCCCAGATCTGTTTGTCATCTTGCCAACTCCTTTGCTCGTTGTCATTACAATTAGTGGCATGTAGTTGGCACAGTAGCACAAACAGACTGGCAGTCAGGCTATCAAATCACTTGATTTATTGACATTAATAACAGTACTCATTTCATACCTAAATACTTCTGTCTTGTTTTGCGGTCATTTGTCAGGAAAACCACCATTCTTCTCCGAGACGTTTTCTGAGTTGATTGAGCTGATATTACTTCAGGATCCTCAATCTCCAAGGCAAACGGGTAAAATGCCAATTTTTATTGCTTAACAAAATATGTTTTATTGTCATAAGAGCATCTTAATTATAGTCCATATGGTCTTTGTTGTTAAAGGGGCTTCTTCCTGCAAGCCTACACAAGAGTTCCAAAGCCTGCTTAAAGGTTTGCTTCAGAAAGACCCTCAGAAGAGGTACGTCCCTACTCCCTTCACCAAATCACATTCTTGGTTTGAAGTTTCTATGATGGATAATTCATATTATCCCTTTGGAAAGAGCTTTGGAAGAGCTTTTTTTATTATGACCTTTGGAAAGAGTGATACCTTGTCAGTTGCACAACTGAATGCCTTCAACAGAAATGTGTTTTTTGCATTTAACCCAACCCCTTTAAATCAGAGCGGTGTGGGGGGCTGCCTTAATCGACGTCATCGGTGCCCAAGGAGCAGTTGTTGTTGGGGTTTAATTGCCTTGCTCAAGAGCAGAACGGCAGATTTTTCCACCTTGCTAGCTCAGGGATTCGAAGCAGCGACCTTTCGGTGACCCGCCCAACGCTCTTAACCACTAGGCTACCTGTGTAGGACAAGTGGGCCGACATAAGTTTGGTCAGAAAGAGAGGGCTTTATTAGACTTCAGCTTTTAACTGTTCTCCTCAGGATAAGCTGGACTCAGTTACTGGTCCACCCATTCTGGAGAGGAGTGTTCTCTGAGGTCCACACCAGCGAGGAGGAAGAAGAAGATGTCTCATTCAGCTCCAGGTAATGTTTATGTTTCATATAACCATCAGGGCCTTTATTCACAAAGCGTCTAGGAGTGCTGATTTAGGATCTGTTTTGCCTTTTAGATCACAATGAATAAGATTACATGGACAGGAGGGAACTGATCCTAGATCAGTACACTTATTCTGAGATGCTTTGTGAATACAGGCCTGGTCTCAGTCTCGTTTCCTCAAAGGAGTTACCTCATTACGCTCCCTGGTGGTATGCACCATTTCCTCTAATTGTGGCCCCTGGTCTCAACACTAAGCATTATGTTGGGTCTTTCATGTTTGGACATGATTTACATTTTAAACATCAAATCAAATTTCAAATCCAAGTTTATTTGTAACATGCTGAATTTTAGCTTTTTATTGATCCCCTTAAAGGGATACTTCAGGATTTTGGCAATGAACTTGTGAATACCATTTTTCTATCTCTGCGTGCATTTTGAAGGAAGTTGCTAACTAGCGCTAGCGCAACGACTGGAAGTCTATCATGCTAACAGATACCATAGACTGCTTGTTAGCATTAGTTTGCAAAACTACCTCTAACTTTCTTCATACTGGATGCAGATACTGTACATAAAAATGGTATCAACAAGTTCATCTGACTCTGGGGAAGTAGATAAAGGACCTCATTGCCAAAATACCAAAGTATCCCTTTAAAGTCTAAACCTTTGTTCTGCAATTGTAGGAAATGGACTTGTACAGCAAGCATTTGTCTGCCAATGTTAGTTTAATGTACATAGACAGGTCATTTATAAACTGTTTGAGAAGCTCTGTCTCACCTGTTTCAACGCCAAACAATGTTGTGCAGTTGCATATCTCCCTCCCCGGCCTTTTCTCATGACATAACTTCTTGAGAATGCATGTTGGTCTGATTTTATCATTAACCATGCCTGTGTTCAGGATGGAGCCTGGACCTGCCCAATCAGATGGGTTGTACTGTGAGCCGTTAGTGGGAGGAAGACAAAGGACTTCACAGAGCACAGACACAAACGTGTTGCTGATGTTGAATATGATTTACTAAGTGCAATATGAGCATAAGATAACAGTCCGTGTTTCACTTGTGTAATAACCTATACCTCTAAACTCTATAACCATGTAATAGTGTAGCTATTCCCTCCGCAAGGCAATCAAACAAGCTAAGCGTCAGTATAGAGACAAAGTAGAGTCGCAATTCAACGGCTCAGACACAAGAGGTATGTGGAAGGGTCTACAGTCAATCACGGACTACAAAACGAAAACCAGCCCCGTCGCGGACCAGGATGTCTTGCTCCCAGACAGACTAAACAACTTCTTTGCTCGCTTTGAGGACAATACAGTGCCACTGACACGGCCCGCTACCAAAACCTGTGGACTCTCCTTCACTGTAGCCGACGTGAGTAAAACATTTAAACGTGTTAACCCTCGCAAGGCTGCAGGCCCAGACGGCATCCCCAGCCGCGTCCTCAGAGCATGCGCAGACCAGCTGGCTGGTGTGTTTACGGACATATTCAATCAATCCTTATCCCAGTCTGCTGTTCCCACATGCTTCAAGAGAGCCACCATTGTTCCTGTTCCCAAGAAAGCTAAGGTAACTGAGCTAAACGACTACCGCCCCGTAGCACTCACTTCCGTCATCATGAAGTGCTTTGAGAGATTAGTCAAGGACCATATCACCTCCACCCTACATGACACCCTAGACCCACTCTAATTTGCTTACCGCCCCAATAGGTCCACAGACGACGCAATCGCAACCACACTGCACACTGCCCTAACCCATCTGGACAAGAGGAATACCTATGTGAGAATGAGAATGGATATCATAAGGTGAATGCACCAACTTGTAAGTCGCTCTGGATAAGAGCGTCTGCTAAATGACTTAAATGTAAATGTAAATGTAATGCTGTTCATCGACTACAGCTCAGCATTTAACACCATAGTACCCTCCAAACTCGTCATCAAGCTCGAGACCCTGGGTCTCGACCCCGCCCTGTGCAACTGGGTCCTGGACTTCCTGATGGGCCGCCCCCAGGTGGTGAGGGTAGGTAACAACATCTCCACCTCGCTGATCCTCAACACTGGGGCCCCACAAGGGTGTGTTCTCAGCCCTCTCCTGTACTCCCTGTCCACCCATGACTGCGTGGCCATGCACGCCTCCAACTCAATCATCAGTTTGCAGACGACACTACAGTGGTAGGCTTGATTACCAACAACGACGAGACGGCCTACAAGGAGGAGGTGAGGGCCCTCGGAGTGTGGTGTCAGGAAAATAACCTCACACTCAACGTCAACAAAACAAAGGAGATGATCGTGGACTTCAGGAAACAGCAGAGGGAGCACCCCCCTATCCACATCGACGGGACAGTAGTGGAGAGGGTAGTAAGTTTTAAGTTCCTCGGCGTACACATCACGGACAAACTGAATTGGTCCACCCACACAGACAGCGTGGTGAAGAAGGCGCAGCAGCGCCTCTTCAACCTCAGGAGGCTGAAGAAATTTGGCTTGTCACCAAAAGCACTCACAAACTTTTACATATGCACAATCGAGAGCATCCTCACCGCCTGGTACGGCAACTGCTCCGCCCACAACCGTAAGGCTCTCCAGAGGGTAGTGAGGTCTGCACAACGCATCACCGGGGGCAAACTACCTGCCCTCCAGGACACCTACACCACCTGATGTCACAGGAAGGCCATAAAGATCATCAAGGACAACAACCACCTGAGCCACTGCCTGTTCACCCCGCTATCATCCAGAAGGCGAGGTCAGTACAGGTGCATCAAAGCAGGGACCGAGAGACTGAAAAACAGCTTCTATCTCAAGGCCATCAGACTGTTAAACAGCCACCACTAACATTGAGTGGCTGCTGCCAACATACTGACTCAACTCCAGCCACTTTAATAATGGATTTAAAAAAAAAAAAAAAAATGTATCACTAGCCACTTTAAACAATGCCACTTAATATAATGTTTACATACCCTACATTACTCATCTCATATGTATATACTGTACTCTATACCATCTACAGCATCTTGCCATCTTTATGTAATACATGTATCACTAGCCACTTTAAACAATGCCACTTTTATATGTTTACATACCCTACATTACTCATCTCATATGTATATACTGTACTCTATACCATCTACTGCATCTTGCCTATGCCGTTCTGTACCATCACTCATTCATATATTTTTATGTACATTTTCTTCATCCCTTTACACTTGTGTGTGTATAAGGTAGTTGTTGTGAAATTGTTAGTTTAGATTACTCGTTGGTTATTACTGCATTGTCGGAACTAGGATCACAAGCATTTCGCTACACTCGCATTAACATCTGCTAACCATGTGTATGTGACAAATAAAATTTGATTTGATAACACAGCAGGTTCTATGTAACTACAGTGTTGCTACTACAGGTGTCTTATTACTGTGTAGTTACATACGTCTAAGGTCATGTGTTTCCTTGCTGTTTGTAGTCTGGTGATGTTTTACTTTAGTTAATATGCACTAGCTGATATCTGACCTTTCGTTTGGCTGCAGTGTGGGGAGGAGTGGTGTCTGTGCCTCTAGCCAGTCATCAGCAGAGACACCTGTCTCAGTGACCTCCCAGGGACCAGGAGGGGGATACAGAGGGGTACAGGGAGGGGCCGCAGGGGCAGAGGAGCCCGTCTGCATGCACCCCAACAAATCATTCCGATTAGGTAATGCTTTCTGGGAAGGTGGAAGAAGACATGTTGATGACAGCTGATGACAGTGTAGGTGTCTGAACATAGTTCTATTCTTCTTCTTCTCCTAGACAACATGACAGAGCTTAGACCAAAGAGTGCACTGGACAAAGATACCAGAGAGTCCATATTCCTCCTCAGGTATGATCAGTGTTCATCTCCAGTTCTGATCATTTACTGAACATTGTGTTGGATCAATAGCTTGACTAAGTCAAACTGGAAAATACTAATCTCATGTCTTTTAAAAAAATGAATATTATTTTAAATCTCAAAATGAAGCATGTTTTATGTGATCTTTTTCATCAATCAGCTCTCATCCAACTCCAAGAATGAGTTGCACTGCAAGAGATCCACCCAACAGGACACCATTACCTCAAGTGAGTTCTTCTCTTATCAAATAGCCAAAGGAGAGCTCTGCCTTCTCCACAATTTTATTTGAAGTGTAATCTTTCTGTGAGCTGTCTGTAATCAGAAACATGGTAATAGTAATCAGGCTATTACCATGGCGCCTGCAGACTGCAGAAACTGGTAGTTAAGAATTCATTATTTTCAAAGGTTAATCTCTGTTACAGTTGTTTGTTAACCTTTGGCGCCCTCTACAGCATTCTCAGCGAAGTGCATATTATTTCTCCAGATGGATTTCCTGTAAACATAAGAACATTGGACATTCTTATGTATTATAAACTTCACTTTCATCTAGCCGCTTTAGCCACTTTCATTTATGAGATCTTTGCAAGTCTGGTGTGTGAATAATGTTTGATTATTGGGCTGTAGTGGAGCGGGTCAAGAGCTTCAAGTTCCTTGCTGTCCACATTGCTAAGGAATTACACACACACACCAACACAGTCGTGAAGAAGGCACGACAATGTCTCTTCCCCCTCAGGAGGCTGAAAATATTCGGCATGGGCCCTCAGATCCTCAAAACGTTCTACAGCTGCACCATTGAGAGCATCTTGACTGGCTGCATCAGCGCTTGGTATGGCAACTGTTTGGCATCCAACCTCAAGGCGCTACAGAGGGTAGTGTGTACGGCCCAGTACATCACTGGGGCTGAGCTCCCTGCCACCCAGGAACTCTATACCAGGCAGTGTCAGAGGAAGGCCCTAAAAATTGTCAAAGACTCCGGCCACACAAGTCATAGACTGTTCTCTCTGCTACCGCACGGCAAGCGGTTCGGATGCAACAAGTCTGGAACCAACAGGACCCTGAACAGCTTCTACCCCCAAGCCATAAGACTGCTAAATAGTTAGTCCGGTTAGCTATTGGTTAACTATTTAACTATCTGCATTGACCCTTTTCGCAGTAACTCTTTTGACTTATCTATCCTGTTGCCTGTTGCCTACTTTATAACTACATATATGTACATACAGTAACTACCTCAACTACCTCGTATCCCTGCACATGGACTCAGTACTAGTAGCATTTATATAGCCAAGTTATCGGTACTCATTGTGGATTTATTCCTTGTTCATGGTTGGGAAGGGCCTGTAAGTAAGTATTACACTGTTAGTCTACACCTGTTATGTATAAGCATGTGACGATTAAAATGAGATTAGATTTGAAGTTCTATATGATCACATACTGTAATTGTGCTAATTTGTAATGCTGACATCACTGTGGTCGTTGTCATCTCCAGGACAGTGTGGTGGTCAGTGGTCTGAATGATATCAGTTACTGTATAAAGGACCTGGTGTACACTGACTCTGACCTGGCAGTCACACCTATTATGGACAACCCAAAGGTACCACAAACTACATAATGTAACTGTGCTCTTATTTCTCCTGTTTAAAAAAAAAAAAAAAAAATCTTTCTAGTAATACATGATTAATTATTGCATTGTTGGGTTTTGAGTTGACATGAAAGGCATGTCACTGTATTTGTGCATGTGACATTAAAACTTGCTCTGTATTTAAGCAGTAGTTTCAGTGTCCATGCTGATGGGGAATTTTAGGGAGGTGCGCGGTTACGCTGTGCGTCCCCCATGGACGGTGGACTCGGAACCAGATAGTCCGGCGTCCCATTGTGAAATATCTATCACGGGTCCTCGGCTTTGGACTCTGAATTGTTCTTAAGAACAGAGGTGGGCAAACCACAACTCTTGTGCATTCTTGTAACAAAGATGCTATCTTTTTTCAGATTCTGAAGACCGCTCCAGTGCGATATGACCTGAAGACTTTGTGTGTCCGAGCATACTCAGGTAATGAAGAAGAACAAATAGGAAAGCTCTCGACTGCTGTGCCGCTGCTGAGTAACACTTGGACACACTCTGCAATTGACAGGTGTTTAGCAGGTGTTAATATACACAGGTTAGACAGACAGCTAAAACGGTTTGGGCTGTGTGATTATTGAGCTCCTCTGACCCCCCCTATAGTGGAGAAGCTGTCCTGTCTGAGCTCTGAGGACTGGAGGGTGTTTCTGCAGCAGCTGTGCTCTTCTCTGGAGGCCCAGGCTGATAAGACCACGGCGGCGGTCCGCTCCAAACTCAACCTCCTCTGCTATCTGTGTACCATAGCTGCCCACAAGGACACAGCTACCAGGCTCATCAACTCCGAGCTGGTAAGGGAAGGGTCACTGCCTGACGGTCTGACCACATGCCCAGCATGCCTGCCATTCCTCCCAGGGCTGCTGCTTTTAACAAGACATGGGCCCTTCTAGGCTAATTTAAGTGTTCAGAGCTTAGGCTATGCTCTCAGAAGAGAATTCTTAGAATCACAACAACCTCTGGCTTTGCTGAGGCTTCTCAAGTGTTAGAAAGGTGAAAGGCCGCGGCACTACAAAGCCGTCAAAGGGTTCCTATATTTACCATGTGACCCGAGCTCCTTAGCACAGCTACAGTATGTGTTGGCCTCTGTTGATCAGCGGGAAGCTGAAACAGTAGTCAGCTAGGTGGGACCAGGAAGTTAACGCTTTCCTCAAGATAATAATAAAATGAACTTCCTATTTCCTTTACTTTTTGTTACTGAGATCCGCTCAGCTGTAACATGTTCAATGACCCTAGTTATGTATGAGAGCACAAAGACCAGGAGGATGTCCCAAATGACACCCTATTCCTTATATTCCCTATTCCCACTCCTTTTGACCAGGGTCTATAGAGGTCTGGTCAAAAGTAGTGCACTATATAGGGAATAGGGTTCCATTTGGACGCACAGATATCATAAAGTTACTTCCTCATTACAGTGATGAGGTATTACGTTGTGACATAATCTGGTCAAATGTTTCAGATCAAATCTCTTCATTCGTTTATTAATGAAATGTCCAGAGATTGATTCAGACGTAGTAAATATATTTTTCCTATAGCTATTAGCCACTAGATGGCATTCCATCACTCACTCAGATTGAACTGAAAATGACATCACCACAGTCATTAGACCTCATGGTGTCTTTAGTATATAATTTCTTTAGACATATTTGGACACTATGGCCAACCGTGACTGAGTTTATGACAATGACGTATTGGCAACTTGACTAATTCAGTATTGTACTGAAAGACGACTGAACTGAAAAAAAGAATGGAAAAGTAATTCCTTCGGAAAGTATTCAGACCCCTTGACCTTTTCCACATTTTGTTACGTTACAGCCTTATTCAAACATATATTAAAGTCTTATTTTTCCTCATCAATCTACACACAATAATGACAAAGCAAAAACAGATTTTTTTTATTTGTGCTCATTTATTAAACATAAAGAACTGAAATATCACATTTACATAAGTATTCAGACCTTTTACTCAGTACTTCGTTGAAGCACCTTTGACAGCGATTACAGCCTCGAGTCTTCTTGGGTATGACACTACAAGCTTGGCACACCTGTATTTGGTGAGTTTCTCCCATTCTTCTCTGCAGATCCTCTCAAGCTCTGTCAGGTTGGATGGGGAGTGTCGCGGCACAGCTATTTTCAGGTTTCTCCAGAGATGTTTGATCGAGTTCAAGTCTGGGCTCTGGCTGGGCCACTCAAGGACATTCAGAGACTTGTCCCGAAGCCACTCCTGCGTTGTCTTGGCTGTGTGCTTAGGGTCGTTGTCCTGTTGGAAGGTGAACTTTTGCCGCTGTCTGAGGTCCTGAGCGCTCTGGAGCAGGTTTTCATCAAGGATCTCTCTGTACTTTGCTCTGTTCATCTTCCCCTCGATCCTGACTAGTCTCCCAGTCCCTGCCGCTGAAAAACATCCCCACAGCACCATGCTGCCACCACCATGCTTCACTGTAGGGATGGTGCCAGGTTTCCTCCAGACGTGACGCTTGGCATTCAGGCCAAAGAGTTCTCTCTGGTCTGATGAAACCAAGATAATCTTGTTTCTATCATCCCGAGAGGCGCAGCGGTTTAAGGCATCACTACAGAACCGGGTTCGATCCCGGGCTGTATCACAACTGGCTTAGGGGAGGGTTTGGCTGTTGTAGGCCGTCCTTCTGGAAGGTTCTCCTATCTCCACAGAGGAACTCTGGAGCTCTGTCGGAGTGACCATTGGGTTCTTGATCACCTCCCTGACAAAGGCCCTTCTCCCCCTATTGCTCAGTTTGGCCTGGCGGCCAGCTTTAGGAAGAGTCTTGGTGGTTCTAAACTTCTTCCATTTAAGAATGATGGAGGCCACTGTGTTCTTGGGGACCTCTGCAATGTTGCAGAAATGTTTCGATATCCTTCCCCAGATCTGTGCCTCCACACAATCCTGTCTCAGAGCTCTACGGACTATTCCTTTGACCTCATGGCTTGGTTTTTGCTCTGTCAACTGTGGGACTTTATCTAGACATGTGTGTTCCTTTCCAAATCATGTCCAATCAATTGATTGTACCACAGGTGGACTCCAATCAAGTTGTAGAAACATCTCAAGGATGGGCTCAATTTAGATTCTCATAGCAAAAGGTCTGAATACTTTTATGTAAATAAGGTATTTTGTTTTTTATTTTTAATAAATGTGCAAACATTTTCTAAAAACCTGTTTTCGCCTTGTCATTATGGGGTATTGATTTGTATTTATTTAATCAATTTTAGATTAAGGCTGTAACGTAACAAAATGTGGAAAAAGTCAATGGACTGAATACTTTCCGAAGGCACTGTACATATACGTGCGTCACATATTGTCCGTCACAAATGTCACCCTATTCCCTATATAGTATGGGCCCTGGTCAAAAGTAGTGCACTATATAGGACATAGGATGCCATTTGAGAAGCAACCTAGACATTGGAAGTTAAGTCAAATCAAAGTGTATTGGTCACCTACACAGATGTTATAGCTGGTGCAGCGACATGCTTGTGTTACCAGCTCCTACCAGTGCAGCAAAAATGTCAATCAAGTACACAAATAATAATAATAAAAAAGTCAAGAGGTCATGAATGTCAGAACTAATCCAGTTGACAACCCAAATAACACTGTATCAGTAATCCAAATGCAATCTGTGCGTATATCCAGTGAAATATATACTAAGAATGATCTGTACAGTAGATATATTGCAGTGTTAACCAACTGCTGTTGTGTTCTCTCCATTTGTGACAGTTCCCTGTGTTGACCCAGCAGCTGCGTCTAGCACCTAACTGGGACGTGTGAGTTCCTTTAGCTTCCACCTGTCCGACCCCATACATACATACAACCATTCTCTGCATTCTCCATGCGCCAGTGCATGGAAATCATGTCTAGCATGTACTGTAGCCTACTGCACTTTACAATGATCTGGTGCCTGGTCTGGATATTATGTAAATCACTGTTAACCTTTACAATGATCTGGTGCCTGGTCTGGATATTCTGTAAATCACTGTTAGCCTTTACAATGATCTGGTGCCTGGTCTGGATATTCTGTAAATCACTGTTAGCCTTTACAATGATCTGGTGCCTGGTCTGGATATTCTGTAAATCACTGTTAACATTTACAATGATCTGGTGCCTGGTCTGGATATTCTGTAAATCACTGTTAGCCTTTACAATGATCTGGTGCCTGGTCTGGATATTCTGTAAATCACTGTTAACATTTACAATGATCTGGTGCCTGGTCTGGATATTCTGTAAATCACTGTTAGCCTTTACAATGATCTGGTGCCTGGTCTGGATATTCTGTAAATCACTGTTAACATTTACAATGATCTGGTGCCTGGTCTGGATATTCTGTAAATCACTGTTAACATTTACAATGATCTGGTCTGGATATTCTGTAAATCACTGTTAACCTTTACAATGATCTGGTGCCTGGTCTGGATATTCTGTAAATCACTGTTAGCCTTTACAATGATCTGGTGCCTGGTCTGGATATTCTGTAAATCACTGTTAACATTTACAATGATCTGGTCTGGATATTCTGTAAATCACTGTTAACCTTTACAATGATCTGGTGCCTGGTCTGGATATTCTGTAAAACACTGTTAGCCTTTACAATGATCTGGTGTTAGAGAGATGTCCATCATCAGGATCATAAAAAACACCTTTGACTTGAGGATTTATATTTTTGTTGAAAGGAATTAAGAAAGGATGTTGTACAGGTTAAATTAATATAATTACAGCAACACTTATTACTAAATAGTGATAAAATGATGTAAAAAATAGCAGTGTTATTTCTGTGGATGTTTTCCATGTATTTATACCAGACCTGTCTGTCTATTCCAGGAAGACTATGGCATTAGTAGCCTATGTCTATGGATGTTTTTGTATTTCAGGTGAAAACAGTGTCATGTGTGTGTGTGCATGTGCGTGTGTATTCCAGGAAGTTTAAGGTGATGCGGGTGCTGGGGCTGCTGGCATCCCACTGCACTGAGCTCAGAGAGGAGACCCCCGTCACTGAGGTTAGTGGTACTGTCTGTCACGTTGCTGAGGTTAGTGGTACTGTCTGTCACGCTGCTGAGGTTAGTGGTACTGTCTGTCACACTGCTGAGGTTAGTGGTACTGTCTGTCACACTGCTGAGGTTAGTGGTACTGTCTGTCACACTGCTGAGGTTAGTGGTACTGTCTGTCACGTTGCTGAGGTTAGTGGTACTGTCTGTCACACTGCTGAGGTTAGTGGTACTGTCTGTCACACTGCTGAGGTTAGTGGTACTGTCTGTCACACTGCTGAGGTTAGTGGTACTGTCTGTCACACTGCTGAGGTTAGTGGTACTGTCTGTCACGTTGCTGAGGTTAATGGTACTGTCTGTCACACTGCTGAGGTTAGTGGTACTGTCTGTCACGCTGCTGAGGTTAGTGGTACTGTCTGTCACACTGCTGAGGTTAGTGGTACTGTCTGTCACGCTGCTGAGGTTAGTGGTACTGTCTGTCACGCTGCTGAGGTTAGTGGTACTGTCTGTCACGCTGCTGAGGTTAGTGGTACTGTCTGTCACGCTGCTGAGGTTAGTGGTACTGTCTGTCACGCTGCTGAGGTTAGTGGTACTGTCTGTCACGCTGCTGAGGTTAGTGGTACTGTCTGTCACGCTGCTGAGGTTAGTGGTACTGTCTGTCACGCTGCTGAGGCTGGCATAGTCCAGCAGCACTGCACCGGGCCCCTTCGCCCTGTTATCACAGCACCTATGCTTGTCCTCTGTGTATCAATGGTGGATGTGTCCCAAATGCATAGGGCTCTGGTCAAAGTGCACTATGTAGGGAATAGGCTGCCATTTGGGATTCGATCAGTGTATCACATATAACTATCAAAGCCCTGAGCTGCTGAATAGTTGAACATCACTTCAACTGTTAGAACCAGAGCAGACAGTGTAGTAGTCTCAATACAAACATCTCACAATCTTTTACACACACACAATTCTAACTATGTGAAAGACCCCTACAACATCAACAACAACAGTAAAATCTGTTGAATTAAAATCCCCGGAATCTGTGACTAATTGCAGCAGAGCCATAGAAGTCTAGTCTCTATGCAGCATAATGATAATCCAATGGGAGCGGTAGTGAGAGAAAGTACCTGGGTGAATCACCAGATGCCACTGTAACCCAGCGGTAGGTAGAGCTCTAAACAGGCGCCACCGATCGACCTGCCCAAACATGCTTATGGAGCCGTTAACAAACCGTCAAAGACATTGCGGTTAATCATTTTAAAAAACAGGATTCTATTTGATGTGAAATCTGGCGCCTCCACCCTTGATCCACGTCTTACATGGGTTTGCCATGATTTCCTGTGGTGGTTTATAGGTTTAAAGCTCATAGAGGAGGGGTATACGAGCGATATACAAAATGGCCGTCGTTAATCAACACACCAGAGAATGGCGCAGCGACTTTTATTTTCCACAGTCTTCTTTTCTAAAGATGGCTGAGGATTTGATTTGTCGCCCCGCCCCCCACCACCCATCTGGGCACAGCTAGCTCAGATTCCCAGTGACAGATCCCAGAGACTTTTATCACTGTGCTCTCCACAGGGGTTCTGTGTCTGATGGTCAGCCGCAGTCATGGCCATTTCTGGTCAGGGCAGGGCTATTGTTACCACCATCTCCATATGTCTGCCACACTGTGGATCTCAGTGTTCGTCCGTGATCCTAGTTAAAGTTTCCACTGTGAGATGAGTTTTCTCTCTCTTGGTCCGGGCTCGTGTTGAGCCGATTGTTTTTTGAAAGGAGTTCTCGATTGTTTTTTGAAAGGAGTTCTCACAGTGAGAATCACAAGTTACAATGCCGAATAGTTCAATGTTTATTGTCAGCGTTGAATTTGGTGCCTCTACGCTCTATAGGCTACATAACAGAATCAGACGTCAAGTTGGCCCTACACTATCATTACAAACATTTCTCACAGTCCTTTAAAACAGTGAGCGGCAATGACTGCAGCTGCTATTTTTCAGGCATACTGTTGGCTTAGTTAGGACAGGAAGAGAGGAATTAGTTCAGTATTATCCTCTTTCCTCTGCCTGTCTCTATGGATACTTCAACATCATTCTAATTAAGTGTTATCTTCCCTGGCAGAGGCAGTACTTTTCTGTGCCACAAACCACCAAGCCCCAATTCAGACATTTTCGCTCTCTCATGGCAGCGCGTCAATAGTGCTGCACACACTGTCTGCTGTTTCCACCCAGTGTCCCTTAGAAACTGGCCTAGTGTGTCGTGCCGGCCGTCCCTGCAGAGTGAGCAGAACAGACTGCCTCCTGCCTCCCTCCTCTCATTGTGGGAGAATTAGCCTGTTCCATTTCCTCAGACGGGGCTTGGAGGCTAGTTCTCAATCCTCACTACTGGAAAAGGAACAGAGTGCTGTGGCCAATGAACACTGCTGTTGATTCTATTCAGTTTGGTTTCTTGTGTCTTTTGCCAAACTATGATTGTGTAAAGATTGTTATTTTAGGGAATTTTAGGTTTGTTAAATTTTAATTTAGGTTGTTTATCCATTACTCCAAAAACATTTGAATAATTTGGTATACATGTATTCATCATCAAAAACACATCCATAATGGCTTGAGTCAATTATTGCTCGCTGGCCAAAGCAATCTGTCTCATGTCCTTCTGATAACTATAGGCAGAGACCATTAGTGATCTATGGGACCATAGACTCATGAAACGCCTGAGGTCAGGTGTGTCGCAGGCGTCAGCCCTACATCAAACGCCTGTCTTCTTCTGGACAGCCGTGGGATATTGATCGACCACACTACAGCATAGCAGGTCACCTTTTGTTTGTTATTAGCTTGCTCCTTCCATCAATAAGACATCAGGACACATCTGTCTGCCTGTCCTGCCTGCCTGCCACCCTGTTTGTAATGAGTGAATGATCAGGCTCAAACCACTAAATGTCACAATACATTCATTAAGCTAAATCACATACCAGGGACATTATATTGATTCAATTGATCAGTTGCATTAATGTGATGTTTAAATCAAATGTTAAAATCTAAACTAACAAAGCAGTAGTTTTGTGATTTGTCAATCGTGAGAAAGGTAGTATTTTCATGTCACTTTGGCCCATTGCTCTTGGTGTGATAATTTGTCTTCATGCCTGCTGAGTTGTCTCCAGTAAGACTCCAGTCACGTGTTGTTCTGAACCACAGCTGAGACGTGATGATAGTGATGATGAGTAACAAAACCTTGGTTGCCTTGAGAAACTGGTCTCTCTGTCTCTCACTCTGTCTCTCACTCTGTCTCTCTCACTCCCCAAGCCTCGCAGGGATGTTGCATGGCCTTACACTGTCTGTAGCCTCAGTAGTTTAACGCTCTGCCTTATGGGTAGGAGGGATGGAGGAGGGGAGGGGGGGGGGGGTAGTTGCGGATTGTACGGGAGCGATAATGCTGCGTTTGGAGGAAGTAGCCGTGTGTTGCGGCTCCAACTTAGCCTGTTTGTTTTCTTGAACAGTGAATGGTCAGTCAGTTGCAGGACATCTCTCCTGCCAAAGCCGCGTTTCTCTCTGGCATCAAACGTGAGCCAAACATCTGTTCCCTGCAGTCACCATTTACGTTCTTTACCGGCCAGCGCCAGGCCGCCTCGCACTGAGTGTGCTGCCTATTTGCATAGCACCCTGCTGAGAGCGCTGCTGCAGTAAGTCCGTCACATCCCCCCCACTTCTAAAGAGGACGAGACTAGGAAAATGCTAATTCCACGACTTAGCCAGTTAGGGTGTGTGTTTGCATATATGTGAATTTTTGTGTGTGTCTGTGTGTGTGTGTGGGGGGATGTTTTAGGGAGGTGGTTATTATGTGGATCCTTCCAATAATTTGGGGCGGCAGGTAGCCTAGTGGTTAGAGCGTTGGACTAGTAAGCGGAAGGTTGCAAGATCGATTCCTCGAGCTGACAAGGTAAAAATCTGTCGTTCTGCCCCTGAACAAGGCAGTTAACCCACTGTTCCTAGGCCGTCATTGAAAATAAGAATTTGTTCTTAACTGACTTGCCTGGTTAAATAAAGGTAAAAATAAATAAATAACACCATAATGACATGTTTTATATGGAGTCTCATTAGCCTCCCTCCTCCCTCCCACCTTTGTCCTTTATCCAGTTCATTCTAGCTCTATACCCTTTATAGTGTTATAATGTAGCTCTGTACCCTTTATAGTGTTATAATGTAGCTCTGTACCCTTTATAGTGTTATAATGTAGCTCTATACCCTTTATAGTGTTATAATGTAGCTCTGTACCCTTTATAGTGTTATAATGTAGCTCTGTACCCTTTATAGTGTTATAATGTAGCTCTATACCCTTTATAGTGTTATAATGTATCTCTGTACCCTTTATAGTGTTATAATGTAGCTCCGTACCCTTTATAGTGTTCTAATGTAGCTCCGTACCCTTTATAGTGTTATAATGTTGGCTTCATGGAGTAATGAGCTTTAAATCTGTCATGTCTACAGGCCTCATAGTTTATTAATGGACACCGTTTGACAATATAGACCTTAGTGCTAAAGTAGAAGAATAACAGGATGGAATGGGGAAAACATATAACTTCTGGCAGAGCACAGTATTCTACTCTGTCTGGACATTGTTGCGTATCCAGTCTTGGTAGGGTACATTATTCAATATAAAGCGTCGTGAAGGGCAGAAGTACTGTCACGACTGTGAGTGAGTGACTGATGCTAGTGCATTCTCTGCGCCTCCAGGCTGTTGTCATGTTCACGGAGCTGATCAGGGAGAACTTCAGGAACAGCAAACTGAAGCAGTGCCTGCTGCCGCCACTGGGGGAGCTGCTCTACCTCATCGCCACACAGGTGATGATATACTCCAAAGCAGTTCCCTTTCAACCCTATGCCTTCTACTGTCTTAATGAAATGACTCTGTGAAATGATTGCCATTACAGTGAATTAGACCTACTAAATTCTATTCAATCAATCAATCAAATGTATTTTATAAAGCCCTTTTTAAATTAGCAGTTGTCACAAAGTGCTTTACAGCTAGTGACTTATACATCTGTTGGCTTAGGCCTTTATGATGATATTCTGATACTGTTGATAATATACCACAAAGATACCTGCTTAAATAACTACTGTATTTAAGCACTCTCGGTAATATTAGCACTTAAAGATGTCTGTCTGTATTTGGTTTTTGTGTTTGATGAATGCTCACTACAGTTTGTGCAAGGGTTTGAAAACACTCAATGACAAATCGCTCTACAACACACAGTATTGCTTTTCATAATGGCTTGCCACTAGTTTATTATTCCATTGAAAAGCTATGCAAAAGAGCTGTTTAACTTTCACGCTGTTTTGACTGTAAGCTGTCTTGACCTCCGCTGCATCTGAAAGCCATGTAGACACACATGAAGGTTCCTGGTGGTGGGATAGTATCTTTATATTCAGGGGGTTCCTGTTCCTCTCTGAGCTCTCCAGTTTGTCAGGGTCACTCAGTGCAGCACAAACACAATGGCCGTTGACTTTATTAGCTCAATAACCAATAGAAGTAAAGGGTTTTAAAGTGCCATTTATTCTCTATTGGCTATTTGTTTTTTCTCCACAAAAGTATTTTACTGTATGGGAATGTGCTTTCAAGGCTGAATTCAGGCAGCGTTAGTTCTAGTTTAATAAAAATACCCGTGAAGAGTAATTGCATGTTATGGATCCACACCATATTGGTACACACGACAATTCTCTTTCTCCTAATTTATGCTAACTGAGAATCTTAGGAATTTGTACACCGTCTCCACAGAATAATGGAGATGCCTCTAAATAATTTAGAGTATTCTGAGATTCGAGCAACATTTATAGGCCCTTTCATATTATTAATACTACATGGACAACATGGGGAAACAATCTGTATGAGGATTCATGTACTGTAGGTATAATGTATTACATAACAAATTATTTTTTTAAACACAGAAAAATGAATAGACGGAATAAAAGCAGAGCTTAGGTAAAAGCAAGCCATGTGGTTAATGGGCTTTCTGAATACTGCAGATGTCAGATCTTAATTTGAGACAGTTTGCTACAGCAGGAAAATAATTCTTTAGCAACAACATTTTTGTAGGGGTTGATGCATTTTTCGTTAGGGCAAATCAAGTCTGAAATTTCAAAGTGGAAATTACAAACTTTTGAAACCTTTTTAAAACGCAAATATACTACAAGTCTGCATTTCCTGCCGTGCAGGAAGGGATCAAATGAAGATCCTACATCTGCATGCAGCGCAGTGTATGATCAAAGGCCTCATTAACACGGATGTAGTGATGAAAAGGTGGGAAAATGTGAGCAGCAGTGGAGATGACGGGAGGAGAATAGTGTAAATGCAAGCTAACTCAAAACAACTTCACATGTAGTTTAATAGGTGCATAAAGATTATTCTGTGTGTAAACAGGGTTTCTATATGCTTTTGGTTCACTACATCACTCCTCATTGTTTACTGTCAATATGTTTTGGAGCCAATTAATTCACATATCCCCAGTTTACTACATAATAACACACATTCCCTCACCGGTACCAAAGGCATTTCCAAGTTCCAAATTTGGTAGCTAGCTAGATCATTTGCTGGGGCTTATTTATTTAGCCTAATTACGCTAGCTGCTGCTGCTTTGTTTTGCCCTAATTGTTCCCCCAACGAGCCGCTACAGAGGTCCTCTCTGTCTCCACTCACAGCCCCTCCCCTTTTCTTACCTTCTCTTCCCTCTCTCCCCGCAGGAGGAGAAGAAAGAGCACCCAGGAGAGCTGTGGGTTGTTCCTGCTGCCGCCTACACGGTGTTAATGAGGTGCCTTCGGGAAGGGGTAAGACTGCTGCACCTGCCTCAGCAGGAGGGAGGGAGGGGGGTGGGGGAGTTCCGCGGTAATGATCCTCCTGCAAGACCCTACAGGCATTGTTTGCCAACTGCAAGTCAAGGGTATGCAGCAGACCCAGTCGTCAGCCCCTGTCATGTACCTGCATCAAAACAACCCCCGGATGGATGGGTCCTTGTCATGACCTCACCGGCAATTAACGACCGGTGGATACACACACGTACACACACATACACACTCTGTATGTAGGCTGTGTGTAGTGCAGTAGTGTGTCAGTCAGCCAGATAGTCAGTTTGGCCAGAGGACTGTTGTTCCTCAGCTGGTGCATCTGTTCTTCTTAATTACAAAACTGAGTTTGTTTCAAAAGACGATGTCTCTTCTCCCAGAAGGGAGAGTTGGTATTACGTGTTCATTATAAACTAATTAGCAGAACTTTTAGGCTGGCCAGCGTATATACCAATATGGAGCAAGATTATTCACAAGATTTGTGAGTTGGGTGGGGGAAAATATAATTTAGTTGTCAATTTAAGTCTGATGCCATCTACTGTAATTTCATTGAAAGGATTAGCCTAAAAAGAGGTTTTGTCCAGACAGTTTACACCAAATTTGTGAATTCTGATCCATAATCTCCAGTCTTCTATTTAAAACATATGAATAATAAAGGTGTAATGGATCCTGTCCATCTTTTCTGTTGTTAACATATTTCCTAGAAATGATGCTAGATGTTTTTATATACCTCTAGAATGTTATATCTGTTGAATTGTTGGTCAGTAGTTTTGAGGACTGTATCACACCAAGGGACCTCACAGCATCAGAGGGAAAGTTAATGTACATGCTTCTTACAATGTTGACAACGTTGACTGTCTGGGATCGTTCTAGAGAGAGTTCTGTCTGAGTGACTGTCTAGGATCATTCTGGAGAGAGTTCTGTCTGAGTGACTGTCTAGGATCATTCTGGAGAGAGTTCTGTCTGAGTGACTGTCTGGGATCGTTCTGGAGAGAGTTCTGGATGAGTGACTGTCTGGGATAGTTCTAGAGAGAGGTCGGTCTGAGTGACTGTCTGGGATAGTTCCAGAGAGAGGTCGGTCTGAGTGACTGTCTGGGATAGTTCCAGAGAGAGGTCGGTCTGAGTGACTGTCTGGGATAGTTCTGGAGAGAAGTCTGTATGACATAGTTCTGGAGAGAGTTCTCAATGGGATAGTTCTAGAGAGAGTTCTGTCTGAGTGACTGTCTGGGATAGTTTTGGAGAGAGTTCTGTCTGTATGGGATAGTTCTAGAGAGAGTTCTGTATGAGTGTCTGTATGGGATAGTTCTGGAGAGAGTTCTGTCTGTATGGGATAGTTCTAGAGAGAGTTCTGTATGAGTGTCTGTATGGGATAGTTCTGGAGAGAGATATGTATGAGTCCTGTAGGAACTGCAGGCACAGGGGACTTTTGTTGATTAATTAAAGGATTTGTTCAATACAGACTCTGAGCTGTAATGAGAATAATGCTATCAGGAAAGTTAAGTAGTGTTGAGAGTCAGTCAGTCAGTCTGTCTCTCTCCACCAGCCACCTTGACTAATAATAACTGTGTGGGTGCTCCTCTCTCAGAGGGCCGGGAGGGGGATATGACTGAGGAAGGGAAGCACAGCACTCACACACTCACACACACACTCACACCACGTCGGTCATTAAGACGCTGCCTACAGGGTGCTTTTCTTATTTATTTCTATTGAGAGATGATGAGTGCTGACTGACACTTGCCTACTTCTCTAGGGAGAACCTCCCCAGCTAAACACAGATTCAAGTCAAACTTTTAGAGTAGGGTGGGAATTCTAGATAAGTTTTGATTGGATGGATCCTGGCTGTGGCAAGCATGCATGATTCAGCGGCTTCATTTCTTTGTAAACAAGAACATATGGCAATTAGACTAGATAGCATAGACTATATACAGTCTATTAGACACACCACCCCGTTCACCAAAATGGATCACTCCTACAGACAGTGAGTCACGTGGCCGTGACTTGCTATATAACGCAGGCAGACAGGCCTGAAGGCATTCAGGTACTGTTTGATTGAACATTAGAATGGGCAAAACGAGTGACCTAAGCGACTGAGTGTGGTATGATCGTCGGTGCCTGGCACGCCAGATCTGGTATCCCAGAAATGGACACACTCCTGGGCTTTTCACGCATGACACTGTCTAGGGTTTCCCGAGATTGGTGCGATCAACAAAAAACATCCAGTCAGCGGCTGTCCTGTGGGCGACAACAGTTTGTTGATGAGAGAAGTCGAATGAGAATGGCAAGAATCATGCAAGCTACAGTAACAGGCGGGCTACAAACAGACAAATAATGGCTCAGTACAACAGTGGTGTGCAGAACGGCATCTCGGAACATGCAACTCGTCGATTCTTGTCACGGATGGGCTATTACGACCACACCGGGTTCCACTCCTATCAGCTAAAAACAAGAAGAAACGGCTCCAGTGGGCACACGATCACCAGCACTGGACAATTGTGGAGTGGAAAAACATTGCCTGCTCTGACAAATCCCGATTCCTGTTGCGTCATGCTGATGGCAGAGTCGGGGTTTATCGTAAGCAGCATGGGTCCATGGACCCATCCTGCCTGGTGTCAACGGTACAGGCTGGTGGCGGTGGTGTACCTCTGTCCAATCTGCAGCAACTGCGTGATGCCATCACGTCAGCAAGGGCCAACATCCCTGTGGAATGTTTCCAACTTGTAGAATTCATGCCCCAAAGAATTCAGGCTCTTCTGGAGGCAAAGGGGGTCCGACCCAGTACTAGATGGGTGTACCTAATAAACTGGCCGGTGATTGTATGTTTTCATATGTTATTTATGGGCGCTTCTATTCCCACACTTCATTTGCAACACTGGTAGCACTAATTTGATGCAGTATTTCCCTGCATGGTTAAAACATTTCAAATTGAATTGATATGTGAAATGCTTACACCACTTTAAATGCACTTAACTGCAATTCTAGCTGTGTTTGCATGTCAGATTTTCATGACCACAGCTGATTCTGAAAGCCCAAACAAACTGTGAGAATAAGATGTCAAGAAGAGAGTTGCTTGTTCTCTTGTTAAGGGCAGCAACCCACATACCGTAACATTGCAGCGAGTGTAGCAGCATCAGCAAATGTTTCAGGAGGGAGAGGAAGATGGAGGGAATGTCTGGGCGTGAGAGAGAGGGGAGCCTGAATGCCAGAGATGGAAAGGGAGAAGGAGACCGGGAAGAGAAGGCAAGGCAGCGAGAGATAGGGAGACTGGGAGGAGAAGGCAAGGCAGCGAGAGATAGGGAGACTGGGAGGAGAAGGCAAGGCAGCGAGAGATAGGGAGACTGGGAGGAGAAGGCAAGGCAGCGAGAGATAGGGAGACTGGGAGGAGAAGGCAAGGCAGCGAGAGATAGGGAGACTGGGAGGAGAAGGCAAGGCAGCGAGAGATAGGGAGACTGGGAGGAGAAGGCAAGACAGCGAGAGATAGGGAGACTGGGATGAGAAGGCAAGGCAGCGAGAGATAGGGAGACTGGGAGGAGAAGGCAAGGCAGCGAGAGATAGGGAGACTGGGAGGAGAAGGCAAGGCAGCGAGAGATAGGGAGACTGGGAGGAGAAGGCGAGAGAGAGAGAGACGGGCAGGTGAATCAAGTGAGAGAGGACAGAGAGAGAGGCGGGCAGGAGAAGCGACTGAGAGAGAGAGAGACGGGCAGGAGAAACGACTGAGAGGAGAGAGAGACGGGCAGGAGAAGCGACTGAGAGAGGACAGAGAGAGAGGCGGGCAGAAGAAAGCGAGGGAGAGAGGACAGAGAGAGAGAGACGGGCAGGAGAAACGACTGAGAGGAGAGAGAGACGGGCAGGAGAAGCGACTGAGAGAGGACAGAGAGAGAGAGAGAGAGAGAGAGAGGCGGGCAGAAGAAAGCGAGGGAGAGAGGACAGAGAGAGAGAGAGACGGGCCAGACTTGAGCTACCTGCAGGAAATATTTATGAGCGTGAAGAAGATGTTCCCAATGCCAATGATGAAAGGTGTGTTTGGGAACAGAGGAAGTGGCGGTGGTGTATCTGTACCAGGGAGAGGGAGCCAGGGGCTTCAACCCTCCTTCTCCATCTCCTAGTCCTGGCCACCGCACCGCTCCACTCACATTAAACATGTATCAGTCCAACACAGGAGCTACTGTAATGCTCTGCTCCTAATCAGCTGCAGCCTAATCTCTCTCTGAAGCATAGCCCTATTCCCTATATAGTGCACTACTTTTGGCTCCGGTTAAAAGTAGTGCACTATATAGGGATTAGGGTGCCATTTGGGACGAATCACCTCTGGATGACCCGTAATAATAACCAGCTACATCACACACTGCTACGTTTCTACATATGGATTTCTGACATGCAATTCAATGTCCTGCAATAATCATGACAGATATTCTCTGTTTGTGTGGAAGGACATTTAATGCTGCTTAACAAAAACAAATTAATACATGTTTTGCTCCAGAAGGAAGCATCAATCTTTAGCGTGTTGACCTGGTCCATATTGCAAAGATCAATAATATTTTCATTTTTTTGTGAGCTAGAGAACCCACTGGGCACAGACGTCAATTCAACGTCTATTCCACGTTGGTTCAACGTAATTTAATTGAAACGACGTGGAAACAACATTGATTCATTGTTTGCCGAGTGGGAAGTGTCTCTTTTAAAAGAACGTAGACATTCTTCCAGGGAGATTGTATCTTAAAGTATTGTAGTACTCAATGGTAATAATTTGAGAGATCCTTTCTACACTGTCTTGTAGGTGTTTTGCTGTCTGACTTATTACATGCCAGCTCCATCTTTGCATTCTTCTGTAATCTTCTAAATACACATTTCACAAAGTTAAAACCCGTTTTGATATTTTTTGGTTTTAATATCACTCTTATTCATTAAACATGCCATTTAAACGGAGAGGATAGAGTTGTAAGCAGAGAGATGAAAACAAGCTGGATAATGAAAGGCTTAGCTGGCGGTCCTGAATTTACATAGAGCGTTCTTCTGGTCCAGGTGCTGCGCTGCTGCTTCAAAAGGGACATAATTACACACATGCACTTGTTGCAGGCTGGGGAAACCACAAGAGAGACTGCAGGGCTCCTCTCAGTCTGACACAGCTAACACTCTGGGAGAACATACAGCACAGGCTCAAACTAGAGGAGACACAAAGGCTAAGCTTAGTAAAGACTTATAGCTACCACTATGATAAGAGTCGTCTTCTCATATAGAATTGTTTACTGGGGCTTTTTCGATCCTCGTGTTGTGGAGATACTAAGCTTAGTAAAGAGCTGCATTGCACTCTGTTTTGTCCTCATAGTTTTGTGTTCAATCCCCATGTAGGCCCTACAGTATTATGATTTATGGTTCTTAAGGTTATGGTTTTAGGCCTACAGTATTAGCCCTAGGTTATGGTTTTAGGCCTACAATATTAGCCCTATGTTATGGTTTTAGGCCTACAGTATTAACCCTAGGTTATGGTTTTAGGCCTACAGTATTAGCCCCAGGTTATGGTTTTAGGCCTAAAGTCTAGACATTAGTTAAAGGCTTTCATCCCTTGTCATGTTGACTCCTGTTTAGAATTATTTTCACGTTTGTCCAGGGTAATCTACAGTAGATCTGCAAAACAAATTTAAGGAATTTAAATGTTTCTGGTAGAACAGTTAAACAAGGAAATAAAATGGTGTTTAAAATAGCT